>NW_027139343.1:282500-290000 GCF_035084215.1 Heptranchias perlo
TGACGAGGGAGGTTGGCGCCGGTTCCAACCTGGGCTTGCAAGCGGTAATGCATGACAGACAGCCAGCAACAAACAAAAGTCGAAAGGAGCCCACCTTTTGCCAGGCACAGACCGTTAAGGTCACGGACACGCTTGGGTGGTTAAGCTACAGTGACCCTTTCTAGCCGCCTTCGTCGTGTCTGCTGGGCACACATGGCCTTCCCCCCCCTGCCCGTGACAGGGGAGAGGTTGGTGTGCCAGGTCCGACTGGAGTTTGCAAACCATAGCGTTCAAGATACATGCACACACTCAGCCCTCCAGCTCTAAAAGGGTGACGTGTTTTGGTGCTCAGTTGCTAGAGAAATCTCGTGTTCAGCTACCAGAACGGGACTTGCTGTGCACATTCCCGCTCCACTCGAGACGGCAGACACCCGGGCTCTGGAGCTTGAATCGGACCTCTGTTAGACAACACAGGTGGACTTCTCGGCCTCACAAGAGAGCAATACGCCAGCGGGTGAACAGGAGAGTCGTGCCGACAAAACCCACTGACTTTTAAAACTGTCCGTCTGCCACTTGGGACAGAGAGAGGAACCTGACGAGCCTGAACACCAGCCTTGGCTGGACCGCTCGGGCCCTCCCATGTCGGACGCGAGTCGCCAAATCGATCGGAAGAGAGTACCGATTCCTCTCAAAAAGTCTGCGTGCCCGTTATTATAAAAGCAGCCCACCGGCCGCGGTGCCTTGCCCACAAACACACTTGGTGTCTGGGGTGATTCAGAGCCGCCGCGGCTCGAAAGTGTCAACCTGTTTTAAAAGTCATCGCTATGCCGGCACAGGTGACTTTCAAGTTAAAGAGTTCTCTTTATTGGCTTTCAAAAAAATCTGCAAAGTGTCACAGAGATTTTGAGAAACTCTTTTTTTTCTTTATATTATTATAATATAATATAATGTGTATATGTTTTCGAAAAGCATCCACCAGCAATCCATGGTGAGCCTCTCTCTGCTGGCAAGCTCCTCCTGCCTGAGCCCGACGCTGTCGAGGCTCAACACGATTTCAGACTGACAAAGAGTTCGAAAATTGCCGCCTGATGTAGCTTTAAATGCTGACAGGTGACTTCCGAGTGCTCTTGTAAAGGTCTCCGCTTTGAAATTGAGAGCCTTTTGCCAAGTGTCACTTTTTCAGGCACTCTTAAAGTGCACCTGGGCTGTCAGAGAAAGCTCTGAAAATCGTGTTCTCGAAAATCTCCGGGTACCCGACCAATCCCTAGGTGCCCGAATGACAAGTGTCAATTCGGCAGGACGGCCTCCCACCTCCGGCCGCAGATGCGTCACTAAATCCCCGCAACGGGGGCTTTCTCATTTCGGCATAGGGGCTTCCGCGGCCAACTCATTAACCTGTGCTCGGACTTTTTGTGCCACAAGTGCAAGGGACCGTTTGCCGGCAGCTACTCGCACCCCCCCGCCCAGGGGGGGAATCCTCTGACCGGAGATCCGAAACGCCGGCCGAATCCATCCCCGTCGGACTTCCGAAGGGGTTCCCTCGACCGACTGACTTCCGAACTCCTTTCTGGGCTTAAACGGGTGGAATTCGGACCCTCTCGCAAGGGAGCCGAAGCCCGCCAGCCCCGGGAGGCCTCGGGGCCGCCGTTTTCAAGCCCGACCAAAAAACCCGAAAAATGGGGAAAAATGGGAAAAATTCCCACTCCCAAAAGGCTTAAAAGTCGGTTGGGCGGCAGCCCGGGTCGGTCTCTGCAGACCTGGAGGCGCTGGACACAAGTCTGGTAAACAGGCTAAGTCTCGACATGCCACCTCTTACTATCCTGCAGGTACCCCGCCAATCCCCCCGGAACCGGCTGGCAATTGGCGAATCAGCGGGACGAATTTGAATTCGTGACCGACTTTCTGACACCGAATCGCCGCAAACGCGTTTCGATTTTTCGGCTTCGGTACCTCCCATCAGACTTTGACTGGCCATATCTCCGGACTCACGTGTCGCAGCCGGGACCTTCAGGCACCGTTCGACGCGTCTACCCCTGCCCCGTCGAATGGCGCCCCTCGCGGTGTGGTCCGATTTCCGCATTTTGGTCAGATTTGCCTCCAAAATTTTCAGATTGAGTTGACGAATGCCCCCTACGGGGTAACCTCTTGCCCTTTCGGACCTGGTCCCTGTGACTTAATTTCCGCCTTTTGCTCAATCGTTTCCCCATTTATAATTAATTTTAAAAATCGGGTTACTCAGTTCTGGTTTACCAGTTCCCTCTTCGGACTTCGTTTTTGGTTAATCATTTCCGGTTCACCAGTTCCCGTTTTGGACTTAGTCTCTGCGGGCCGTTTCTCATCTTTTGGTTCATCAGTTCCCCTCTTTTAATAATTTTTTGGCTGCTTTCGTTTGATCATTTCCCTGCCTTCTGGGTAACTTTTCCCCCTTAGGACTTCATCGCCGCACATTGTTTTCGACTTCTGGTTGATCATTTCACCCCTTTTAATCATTTTTGCAACTTTTGGTGAACCATTTCCCCCAGCTTCTGGTTAACCATTTCCCCTTTGGGACTTAGTCTCTGAGCATTCTTTTGGGATTCTGGTTAATCATTTGCCACTTTTTTAAAAATGTTGCCGCTTTTGTTTAATGCTTTCTGGTCAACCTTTCCCTCTTTCAGACTTCACCGCGGCACATTGCTTTAGCCTCCTGGTTAATCATTTCACCCCTTTTAATCATTTTTGCAACTTTTGGTTAACCATTTCCCCCTGCTTCTGGTTAACCATTTCCCCTTTGGGACTTAGTCTCTGAGCATTCTTTTGGGATTCTGGTTAATCATTTGCCAATTTTTAAAAAATGTTGCCGCTTTTGTTTAATGCTTTCTGGTCAACCTTTCCCTCTTTCAGACTTCACCGCGGCACATTGCTTTAGCCTCCTGGTTAATCATTTCACCCCTTTTAATCATTTTTGCAACTTTTGGTTAACCATTTCCCCCAGCTTCTGGTTAACCATTTCCCCTTTGGGACTTAGTCTCTGAGCATTCTTTTGGGATTCTGGTTAATCATTTGCCACTTTTTTAAAAATGTTGCCACTTTTGTTTAATGCTTTCTGGTCAACCTTTCCCTCTTTCAGACTTCACCGCCGCACATAATTTTCGACTTCTGGTTGATCATTTCACCCCTTTTAATCATTTTTGCAACTTTTGGTTAACCATTTCCCCCAGCTTCTGGTTAACCATTTCCCCTTTGGGACTTAGTCTCTGAGCATTCTTTTGGGATTCTGGTTAATCATTTGCCAATTTTTTTAAAATGTTGCCGCTTTTGTTTAATGCTTTCTGGTCAACCTTTCCCTCTTTCAGACTTCACCGCGGCACATTGCTTTAGCCTCCTGGTTAATCATTTCACCCCTTTTAATCATTTTTGCAACTTTTGGTTAACCATTTCCCCCAGCTTCTGGTTAACCATTTCCCCTTTGGGACTTAGTCTCTGAGCATTCTTTTGGGATTCTGGTTAATCATTTGCCACTTTTTTAAAAATGTTGCCGCTTTTGTTTAATGCTTTCCCTGCTTTGTGGTCAACCTTTTCCCCTTTAGGACTTCACCGCGGCACATTGCTTCAGCCTCCTGGTTAATCATTTCACCCCTTTTAATCATTTTTGCAACTTTTGGTTAACCATTTCCCCCAGCTTCTGGTTAACCATTTCCCCTTTGGGACTTAGTCTCTGAGCATTCTTTTGGGATTCTGGTTAATCATTTGCCAATTTTTAAAAAATGTTGCTACTTTTGTTTAATGCTTTCTGGTCAACCTTTCCCTCTTTCAGACTTCACCGCGGCACATTGCTTCAGCCTCCTGGTTAATCATTTCACCCCTTTTAATCATTTTTGCAACTTTTGGTTAACCATTTCCCCCAGCTTCTGGTTAACCATTTCCCCTTTGGGACTTAGTCTCTGAGCATTCTTTTGGGATTCTGGTTAATCATTTGCCAATTTTTTAAAAATGTTGCCACTTTTGTTTAATGCTTTCTGGTCAACCTTTCCCTCTTTCAGACTTCACCGCGGCACATTGCTTCAGCCTCCTGGTTAATCATTTCACCCCTTTTAATCATTTTTGCAACTTTTGGTTAACCATTTCCCCCAGCTTCTGGTTAACCATTTCCCCTTTGGGACTTAGTCTCTGAGCATTCTTTTGGGATTCTGGTTAATCATTTGCCACTTTTTTAAAAATGTTGCCGCTTTTGTTTAATGCTTTCCCTGCTTTCTGGTCAACCTTTTCCCCTTTAGGACTTCACCGCGGCACATTGCTTCAGCCTCCTGGTTAATCATTTCACCCCTTTTAATCATTTTTGCAACTTTTGGTTAACCATTTCCCCCAGCTTCTGGTTAACCATTTCCCCTTTGGGACTTAGTCTCTGAGCATTCTTTTGGGATTCTGGTTAATCATTTGCCACTTTTTTAAAAATGTTGCCGCTTTTGTTTAATCGTTTCCCTGATATGTGGTCAACCTTTTCCCCTTTCAGACTTCATCGCCGCGCATTGTTGTCGACTTCTGGTTAATCATTTTTCCCCTTTAAATCTTTTTTTGCCACTTTTGGTTCACCTTTTCACCCAGCTTCTGGTTAACCATTTGCCCCATTTTACTGAATTTTTCCGCTTTGGTTTAATCATTTCCCTGCTTTCTTGTCAACCTTTTCCCCTTTTGGACTTTGCCGCCGCACTTTGCTTTCGCCTTCTGGTTAAACATTTCTCCCCTTTTAATCCTTTTTCCCACTTTTGGTTCACCATTTCCCCCAGCTTCTGGTTAACCATTTCCCCTTTGGGACTTAGTCCCTGAGCATTCTTTTGGGATTCTGGTTAATCATTTGCCACTTTTTAAAAAATTTTGCCGCTTTTGTTTAATCGTTTCCCTGCTTTCCGGTCAACCTTTTCCCCTTACGACTTCGCCGCCGCACTTTGCTTTCGCCTTCTGGTTAATCATTTCACCCCTTTTAATCCTTTTTCCCACTTTTGGTTAAACAGTTCACCCAGCTTCTGGTTAACCATTTGCCCCTTTGGGACTTAAGTCTCTGAGCATTATTTTGGGATTCTGGTTCACCATTTGTCCCTTTTTAAAAGATATTGCTGCTTCTGTTTAATCCTTTCCCTGCTTTGCGGTCAACCTTTTCCTCTTTCAGACTTCATCGCCGCGCATTGTTTTCGACATCTGGTTCAACATTTCTCCCCTTTTAATCCTCTTTCCCACTTTTGGTTAAGCAGTTCACCCAACTTCTGGTTCACCACTTGCCCCTTTTTACTGAATTTTTCTGCTTTTGTTTAATCATTTCCCTGCTTTCCGGTCAACCTTTCCCTCTTTCAGACTTAATCGCCGCACATTGTTGTCGACTTCTGGTTGATCAGTTCACCCCTTTTTTATCCTTTTTCCCACTTTGGGTTAAGCAGTTCACCCAGCTTCTGGTTAACCATTTGCCCCTTTGGCACTTAAGTCTCTGAGCATTCTTTTGGGATTCTGGTAAACCATTTGTCCCTTTTTAAAAAATGCTGCTGCTTTTGTTTAATGCTTGCCCTGCTTTGCGGTCGATCATTTCACCCCTTTTAATCCATTTTTGCCACTTTGGGTTAAACAGTTCACACAACTTCTGGTTCACCATTTCACATTTCGGAACTTTTATTCCCACCATTACTTTGGGCTTCTGGTTCATCATTTCACGCTGTTTTACAAATCTTTGCCGCTTCACTTTTAATCCACAAACCGGGGCTCGCTTTCGGGTGGGGGGGGGTAGCGGGTTTGGGCCGGGCACTCCACATCCCGGTGTGCGACCGGGTTCGTTCTGGTACCGCTCGGTGCCGCTCGTCCTGCTCTTGCCGCGGAAGCAAACCAGACGACCGTCGGTCTCACGCCCGAGGGGAGAGGAGGCGGAAAGCGGTTTGCAGCCTTTCGCTGTACCTCCGGCGGGCAGCGCCGCACCTCCGAGTGCTCGGTACCGTTCGCTGCGCCTCGTCCGGCCGCACGCAGCGAGCCAAACCCGGAGGAAATCGGCCTGTGCCTTCTCGAGATATGGGCCTCCGGGTGGGACGGACAAACCGGGGCCCCGAGCTCGCTTTCGGCGGCCCGGCACTCGACTTCCCGGTGTCCGAACGTGATCCTTCCGGTACCCTTCGGTGCCCCTTGCCCGACTCTAGCTCCCGTGCTGAAGCGGAGTCGGTCGGCCTGACGGCCTGCCGAGTTAACCAGCGGAAAGCGGTGCGCAGCCTTTCGCTTGCAGCTCCGGCGGGCAGCGCCGCACCTCCGGCTGCTCAGTGCCGTCCGCTGCTCCCCTTCCGGCTGCACGCAGCGAACCATACCCGGAGGAAATCGGCCTCGGCCTTCCGGAGATATGGGCCTGCGAGTGGGACCAATAAATCGGTGCACATTTCCGGCTCGGTTTCCGGCCTCGGCACTATCAGTTCACGCCGTCCGACCGACGTCGTTCTGGCACGGTTCCGTTGCTCCTTGATCCGGTCCAGCCACGGTAATCAGCCGAAGATGGTGGGGGGGACACATTGCCCGCCGAGTTAGCCGGAGGAAATCGGCCTCGGACTTCCTCAGATATCAGCCTCCGGGTGGGACAGACAAACCGGGGACCCGAGCACGCTTTCGGCGGCCCGCTGGTCGACTTCCCGGTGTGCGACCGGGTTCGTTCCAGTACCGTTCGCTGCCCCTCGTCCTGCTCTAGCCGCGGAAACAAACCCGACGACCGTCGGTCTCACGCCCGCGGAGGGAGGTGGCGGAAAGTGGTTTGCAGCCTTTCGCTGTACCTCCGGCGGGCAGCACCGCACCTCCGAGTGCTCGGTACCGTCCGCTGCGCCTTGTCCTGCCGCACACAACGAGCCATACCCGGTGGAAATCGGCCTGTGCCTTCCAGAGATATGGGCCTCCGGGTGGGACGGACAAACCGGGACCCCGTGCTCGCTTTCGGCGGCCCGCTAGTCGACTTCCCGGTGTGCGACCGGGTTGCTTCCGGTACCGTTCGCTGCCCCTCGTCCTGCTCTAGCCGCGGAAACAAACCCGACGACCGTCGGTCTCACGCCCGCGGAGGGAGGCGGCGGAAAGTGGTTTGCAGCCTTTCGCTGTACCTCCGGCGGGCAGCGCCCGACCTCCGAGTGCTCGGTACCGTCCGCTGCGCCTGGTCCGGCCGCACGCAACGAGCCATACCCGGAGGAAATCGGCCTGTGCCTTCCGGAGATATGGGCCTCCGGGTGGGACGGACAAACCGGGGCCCCGAGCGGTGGCACCCTGTTCGCTTTCGGCGGCCCGGCACTCGACTTCCCGGTGTGCGAACGTCATCCTTCCGGTACCCAACCGTGCCCCTTGCCCCACTCTAGCTCCGGTGCTAAAGCGGAGTCGGTCGGTCTCACGGACGCCGAGTTACCAGGCGGAAAGCGGTGCGCAGCCTTTCGCTGTCACTCCGGCGGGCTGCACCGCATCTCCGAGTGCTCGGTACCGTACGCTGCGCCGCCTCCTGCCGCACGCAACGAGCCATACCCGGAGGAAATCGGCCTCGGCGTTCCG
>NW_027139343.1:302500-312598 GCF_035084215.1 Heptranchias perlo
AAAAGTCATCGCTATGCCGGCACAGGTGACTTTCAAGTTAAAGAGTTCTCTTTATTGGCTTTCAAAAAAATCTGCAAAGTGTCACAGAGATTTTGAGAAACTCTTTTTTTTCTTTATATTATTATAATATAATATAATGTGTATATGTTTTCGAAAAGCATCCACCAGCAATCCATGGTGAGCCTCTCTCTGCTGGCAAGCTCCTCCTGCCTGAGCCCGACGCTGTCGAGGCTCAACACGATTTCAGACTGACAAAGAGTTCGAAAATTGCCGCCTGATGTAGCTTTAAATGCTGACAGGTGACTTCCGAGTGCTCTTGTAAAGGTCTCCGCTTTGAAATTGAGAGCCTTTTGCCAAGTGTCACTTTTTCAGGCACTCTTAAAGTGCACCTGGGCTGTCAGAGAAAGCTCTGAAAATCGTGTTCTCGAAAATCTCCGGGTACCCGACCAATCCCTAGGTGCCCGAATGACAAGTGTCAATTCGGCAGGACGGCCTCCCACCTCCGGCCGCAGATGCGTCACTAAATCCCCGCAACGGGGGCTTTCTCATTTCGGCATAGGGGCTTCCGCGGCCAACTCATTAACCTGTGCTCGGACTTTTTGTGCCACAAGTGCAAGGGACCGTTTGCCGGCAGCTACTCGCACCCCCCCGCCCAGGGGGGGAATCCTCTGACCGGAGATCCGAAACGCCGGCCGAATCCATCCCCGTCGGACTTCCGAAGGGGTTCCCTCGACCGACTGACTTCCGAACTCCTTTCTGGGCTTAAACGGGTGGAATTCGGACCCTCTCGCAAGGGAGCCGAAGCCCGCCAGCCCCGGGAGGCCTCGGGGCCGCCGTTTTCAAGCCCGACCAAAAAACCCGAAAAATGGGGAAAAATGGGAAAAATTCCCACTCCCAAAAGGCTTAAAAGTCGGTTGGGCGGCAGCCCGGGTCGGTCTCTGCAGACCTGGAGGCGCTGGACACAAGTCTGGTAAACAGGCTAAGTCTCGACATGCCACCTCTTACTATCCTGCAGGTACCCCGCCAATCCCCCCGGAACCGGCTGGCAATTGGCGAATCAGCGGGACGAATTTGAATTCGTGACCGACTTTCTGACACCGAATCGCCGCAAACGCGTTTCGATTTTTCGGCTTCGGTACCTCCCATCAGACTTTGACTGGCCATATCTCCGGACTCACGTGTCGCAGCCGGGACCTTCAGGCACCGTTCGACGCGTCTACCCCTGCCCCGTCGAATGGCGCCCCTCGCGGTGTGGTCCGATTTCCGCATTTTGGTCAGATTTGCCTCCAAAATTTTCAGATTGAGTTGACGAATGCCCCCTACGGGGTAACCTCTTGCCCTTTCGGACCTGGTCCCTGTGACTTAATTTCCGCCTTTTGCTCAATCGTTTCCCCATTTATAATTAATTTTAAAAATCGGGTTACTCAGTTCTGGTTTACCAGTTCCCTCTTCGGACTTCGTTTTTGGTTAATCATTTCCGGTTCACCAGTTCCCGTTTTGGACTTAGTCTCTGCGGGCCGTTTCTCATCTTTTGGTTCATCAGTTCCCCTCTTTTAATAATTTTTTGGCTGCTTTCGTTTGATCATTTCCCTGCCTTCTGGGTAACTTTTCCCCCTTAGGACTTCATCGCCGCACATTGTTTTCGACTTCTGGTTGATCATTTCACCCCTTTTAATCATTTTTGCAACTTTTGGTGAACCATTTCCCCCAGCTTCTGGTTAACCATTTCCCCTTTGGGACTTAGTCTCTGAGCATTCTTTTGGGATTCTGGTTAATCATTTGCCACTTTTTTAAAAATGTTGCCGCTTTTGTTTAATGCTTTCTGGTCAACCTTTCCCTCTTTCAGACTTCACCGCGGCACATTGCTTTAGCCTCCTGGTTAATCATTTCACCCCTTTTAATCATTTTTGCAACTTTTGGTTAACCATTTCCCCCTGCTTCTGGTTAACCATTTCCCCTTTGGGACTTAGTCTCTGAGCATTCTTTTGGGATTCTGGTTAATCATTTGCCAATTTTTAAAAAATGTTGCCGCTTTTGTTTAATGCTTTCTGGTCAACCTTTCCCTCTTTCAGACTTCACCGCGGCACATTGCTTTAGCCTCCTGGTTAATCATTTCACCCCTTTTAATCATTTTTGCAACTTTTGGTTAACCATTTCCCCCAGCTTCTGGTTAACCATTTCCCCTTTGGGACTTAGTCTCTGAGCATTCTTTTGGGATTCTGGTTAATCATTTGCCACTTTTTTAAAAATGTTGCCACTTTTGTTTAATGCTTTCTGGTCAACCTTTCCCTCTTTCAGACTTCACCGCCGCACATAATTTTCGACTTCTGGTTGATCATTTCACCCCTTTTAATCATTTTTGCAACTTTTGGTTAACCATTTCCCCCAGCTTCTGGTTAACCATTTCCCCTTTGGGACTTAGTCTCTGAGCATTCTTTTGGGATTCTGGTTAATCATTTGCCAATTTTTTTAAAATGTTGCCGCTTTTGTTTAATGCTTTCTGGTCAACCTTTCCCTCTTTCAGACTTCACCGCGGCACATTGCTTTAGCCTCCTGGTTAATCATTTCACCCCTTTTAATCATTTTTGCAACTTTTGGTTAACCATTTCCCCCAGCTTCTGGTTAACCATTTCCCCTTTGGGACTTAGTCTCTGAGCATTCTTTTGGGATTCTGGTTAATCATTTGCCACTTTTTTAAAAATGTTGCCGCTTTTGTTTAATGCTTTCCCTGCTTTGTGGTCAACCTTTTCCCCTTTAGGACTTCACCGCGGCACATTGCTTCAGCCTCCTGGTTAATCATTTCACCCCTTTTAATCATTTTTGCAACTTTTGGTTAACCATTTCCCCCAGCTTCTGGTTAACCATTTCCCCTTTGGGACTTAGTCTCTGAGCATTCTTTTGGGATTCTGGTTAATCATTTGCCAATTTTTAAAAAATGTTGCTACTTTTGTTTAATGCTTTCTGGTCAACCTTTCCCTCTTTCAGACTTCACCGCGGCACATTGCTTCAGCCTCCTGGTTAATCATTTCACCCCTTTTAATCATTTTTGCAACTTTTGGTTAACCATTTCCCCCAGCTTCTGGTTAACCATTTCCCCTTTGGGACTTAGTCTCTGAGCATTCTTTTGGGATTCTGGTTAATCATTTGCCAATTTTTTAAAAATGTTGCCACTTTTGTTTAATGCTTTCTGGTCAACCTTTCCCTCTTTCAGACTTCACCGCGGCACATTGCTTCAGCCTCCTGGTTAATCATTTCACCCCTTTTAATCATTTTTGCAACTTTTGGTTAACCATTTCCCCCAGCTTCTGGTTAACCATTTCCCCTTTGGGACTTAGTCTCTGAGCATTCTTTTGGGATTCTGGTTAATCATTTGCCACTTTTTTAAAAATGTTGCCGCTTTTGTTTAATGCTTTCCCTGCTTTCTGGTCAACCTTTTCCCCTTTAGGACTTCACCGCGGCACATTGCTTCAGCCTCCTGGTTAATCATTTCACCCCTTTTAATCATTTTTGCAACTTTTGGTTAACCATTTCCCCCAGCTTCTGGTTAACCATTTCCCCTTTGGGACTTAGTCTCTGAGCATTCTTTTGGGATTCTGGTTAATCATTTGCCACTTTTTTAAAAATGTTGCCGCTTTTGTTTAATCGTTTCCCTGATATGTGGTCAACCTTTTCCCCTTTCAGACTTCATCGCCGCGCATTGTTGTCGACTTCTGGTTAATCATTTTTCCCCTTTAAATCTTTTTTTGCCACTTTTGGTTCACCTTTTCACCCAGCTTCTGGTTAACCATTTGCCCCATTTTACTGAATTTTTCCGCTTTGGTTTAATCATTTCCCTGCTTTCTTGTCAACCTTTTCCCCTTTTGGACTTTGCCGCCGCACTTTGCTTTCGCCTTCTGGTTAAACATTTCTCCCCTTTTAATCCTTTTTCCCACTTTTGGTTCACCATTTCCCCCAGCTTCTGGTTAACCATTTCCCCTTTGGGACTTAGTCCCTGAGCATTCTTTTGGGATTCTGGTTAATCATTTGCCACTTTTTAAAAAATTTTGCCGCTTTTGTTTAATCGTTTCCCTGCTTTCCGGTCAACCTTTTCCCCTTACGACTTCGCCGCCGCACTTTGCTTTCGCCTTCTGGTTAATCATTTCACCCCTTTTAATCCTTTTTCCCACTTTTGGTTAAACAGTTCACCCAGCTTCTGGTTAACCATTTGCCCCTTTGGGACTTAAGTCTCTGAGCATTATTTTGGGATTCTGGTTCACCATTTGTCCCTTTTTAAAAGATATTGCTGCTTCTGTTTAATCCTTTCCCTGCTTTGCGGTCAACCTTTTCCTCTTTCAGACTTCATCGCCGCGCATTGTTTTCGACATCTGGTTCAACATTTCTCCCCTTTTAATCCTCTTTCCCACTTTTGGTTAAGCAGTTCACCCAACTTCTGGTTCACCACTTGCCCCTTTTTACTGAATTTTTCTGCTTTTGTTTAATCATTTCCCTGCTTTCCGGTCAACCTTTCCCTCTTTCAGACTTAATCGCCGCACATTGTTGTCGACTTCTGGTTGATCAGTTCACCCCTTTTTTATCCTTTTTCCCACTTTGGGTTAAGCAGTTCACCCAGCTTCTGGTTAACCATTTGCCCCTTTGGCACTTAAGTCTCTGAGCATTCTTTTGGGATTCTGGTAAACCATTTGTCCCTTTTTAAAAAATGCTGCTGCTTTTGTTTAATGCTTGCCCTGCTTTGCGGTCGATCATTTCACCCCTTTTAATCCATTTTTGCCACTTTGGGTTAAACAGTTCACACAACTTCTGGTTCACCATTTCACATTTCGGAACTTTTATTCCCACCATTACTTTGGGCTTCTGGTTCATCATTTCACGCTGTTTTACAAATCTTTGCCGCTTCACTTTTAATCCACAAACCGGGGCTCGCTTTCGGGTGGGGGGGGGTAGCGGGTTTGGGCCGGGCACTCCACATCCCGGTGTGCGACCGGGTTCGTTCTGGTACCGCTCGGTGCCGCTCGTCCTGCTCTTGCCGCGGAAGCAAACCAGACGACCGTCGGTCTCACGCCCGAGGGGAGAGGAGGCGGAAAGCGGTTTGCAGCCTTTCGCTGTACCTCCGGCGGGCAGCGCCGCACCTCCGAGTGCTCGGTACCGTTCGCTGCGCCTCGTCCGGCCGCACGCAGCGAGCCAAACCCGGAGGAAATCGGCCTGTGCCTTCTCGAGATATGGGCCTCCGGGTGGGACGGACAAACCGGGGCCCCGAGCTCGCTTTCGGCGGCCCGGCACTCGACTTCCCGGTGTCCGAACGTGATCCTTCCGGTACCCTTCGGTGCCCCTTGCCCGACTCTAGCTCCCGTGCTGAAGCGGAGTCGGTCGGCCTGACGGCCTGCCGAGTTAACCAGCGGAAAGCGGTGCGCAGCCTTTCGCTTGCAGCTCCGGCGGGCAGCGCCGCACCTCCGGCTGCTCAGTGCCGTCCGCTGCTCCCCTTCCGGCTGCACGCAGCGAACCATACCCGGAGGAAATCGGCCTCGGCCTTCCGGAGATATGGGCCTGCGAGTGGGACCAATAAATCGGTGCACATTTCCGGCTCGGTTTCCGGCCTCGGCACTATCAGTTCACGCCGTCCGACCGACGTCGTTCTGGCACGGTTCCGTTGCTCCTTGATCCGGTCCAGCCACGGTAATCAGCCGAAGATGGTGGGGGGGACACATTGCCCGCCGAGTTAGCCGGAGGAAATCGGCCTCGGACTTCCTCAGATATCAGCCTCCGGGTGGGACAGACAAACCGGGGACCCGAGCACGCTTTCGGCGGCCCGCTGGTCGACTTCCCGGTGTGCGACCGGGTTCGTTCCAGTACCGTTCGCTGCCCCTCGTCCTGCTCTAGCCGCGGAAACAAACCCGACGACCGTCGGTCTCACGCCCGCGGAGGGAGGTGGCGGAAAGTGGTTTGCAGCCTTTCGCTGTACCTCCGGCGGGCAGCACCGCACCTCCGAGTGCTCGGTACCGTCCGCTGCGCCTTGTCCTGCCGCACACAACGAGCCATACCCGGTGGAAATCGGCCTGTGCCTTCCAGAGATATGGGCCTCCGGGTGGGACGGACAAACCGGGACCCCGTGCTCGCTTTCGGCGGCCCGCTAGTCGACTTCCCGGTGTGCGACCGGGTTGCTTCCGGTACCGTTCGCTGCCCCTCGTCCTGCTCTAGCCGCGGAAACAAACCCGACGACCGTCGGTCTCACGCCCGCGGAGGGAGGCGGCGGAAAGTGGTTTGCAGCCTTTCGCTGTACCTCCGGCGGGCAGCGCCCGACCTCCGAGTGCTCGGTACCGTCCGCTGCGCCTGGTCCGGCCGCACGCAACGAGCCATACCCGGAGGAAATCGGCCTGTGCCTTCCGGAGATATGGGCCTCCGGGTGGGACGGACAAACCGGGGCCCCGAGCGGTGGCACCCTGTTCGCTTTCGGCGGCCCGGCACTCGACTTCCCGGTGTGCGAACGTCATCCTTCCGGTACCCAACCGTGCCCCTTGCCCCACTCTAGCTCCGGTGCTAAAGCGGAGTCGGTCGGTCTCACGGACGCCGAGTTACCAGGCGGAAAGCGGTGCGCAGCCTTTCGCTGTCACTCCGGCGGGCTGCACCGCATCTCCGAGTGCTCGGTACCGTACGCTGCGCCGCCTCCTGCCGCACGCAACGAGCCATACCCGGAGGAAATCGGCCTCGGCGTTCCGGAGTTATCCGCCTCCGAGTGGGCCTGACCAAGCGGGGTGAACTGGAAATCATTAACCAACGTACTTCCAGGTTTTCACCCGCAGAGGGCAGCACGCTATTCTCTTCTCCGTTTTAAATTGGGCCGACCCGGCTCCGTTTCGAGACCCGGCACTCGACTTCCCGGTGTGCGATCGGGTTCGTTCCGGTACCGTTCGCTGCCCATCGTCCTGCTCTAGCCGCGGAAGCAAACCCGACGACCGTCGGTCTCACGCCCGCGGAGGGAGGCGGCGGAAAGTGGTTTGCAGCCTTTCGCTGTACCTCCGGCGGGCAGCGCCCGACCTCCGAGTGCTCGGTACCGTCCGCTGCGCCTGGTCCGGCCGCACACAACGAGCCATACCCGGTGGAAATCGGCCTGTGCCTTCCGGAGATATGGGCCTCCGGGTGGGACGGACAAACCGGGGCCCCGAGCGGTGGCACCCTGCTCGCTTTCGGCGGCCCGGCACTCGACTTCCCGGTGTGCGAACGTCATCGTTCCGGTACCCGACGGTGCCCCTTGCCCGACTCTAGCTCCGGTGCTAAAGCGGAGTCGGTCGGTCTCACGGACGCCGAGTTACCAGGCGGAAAGCGGTGCGCAGCCTTTCGCTGTCACTCCGGCGGGCAGCACCGCACCTCCGAGTGCTCGGTACCGTACGCTGCGCCGCCTCCTGCCGCACGCAACGAGCCATACCCGGAGGAAATCGGCCTCGGCGTTCCGGAGTTATCCGCCTCCGAGTGGGCCTGACCAAGCGGGGTGAACTGGAAATCATTAACCAACGTACTTCCAGGTTTTCACCCGCAGAGGGCAGCACTCTATTCTCCGTTTTAAATTGGGCCGACCCGGCTCCGTTTCGAGACCCGGCACTCGACTTCCCGGTGTGCGAACGTGATCGTTCCAGTACCCAACGGTGCCCCTTGCCCCACTCTAGCTCCGGCGGTAAAGCGGAGTCGGTCGGTCTCACAGACGCCGAGTTACCAGGCGGAAAGTGGTTTGCAGCCTTTCGCTGTACCTCCGGCGGGCAGCGCCCGACCTCCGAGTGCTCGGTACCGTCCGCTGCGCCTGGTCCGGCCGCACACAACGAGCCATACCCGGAGGAAATCGGCCTGTGCCTTCCGGAGATATGGGCCTCCGGGTGGGACGGACAAACCGGGGCCCCGAGCTCGCTTTCGGCGGCCCGGCACTCGACTTGCCGGTGTGCGAACGTCATCCTTCCGGTACCCAACCGTGCCCCTTGCCCCACTCTAGCTCCGGCGGTAAAGCGAAGTCGGTCGGTCTCACGTACGCCGAGTTAGCAGGCGGAAAGCGGTGCGCAGCCTTTCGCTGTCACTCCGGCGGGCAGCATCGCACCTCCGAGTGCTCGGTACCGTACGCTGCGCCTCCTCCTGCCGCACGCAACGAGCCATACCCGGAGGAAATCGGCCTCGGCCTTCCTGAGATATCAGCCTCCGAGTTGGCCCGACGAGTCGGTGGCACCCTGCTCGCTTTCAGCGGCCCGGCACTCGACTTCCCGGTATGCGAACGTGATCGTTCCGGTACCCAAACGTGCCCCTTGCCCCACTCTAGCTCCGGCGGTAAAGCGAAGTCGGTCGGTCTCACGGACGCCGAGTTAGCAGGCGGAAAGCGGTGCGCAGCCTTTCGCTGTACCTCCGGCGGGCAGCATCGCACCTCCCAGTGCTCGGTACCGTACGCTGCGCCTCCTCCTGCCGCACGCAACGAGCCATACCCGGAGGAAATCGGCCTCGGCCTTCCTCAGATATCAGCCTCCAAACGGGCGTCACAAATCAGGGCACATGGTCAGCTGCAAAGCAGCGTCACTACAACCTCTCACTGCACCCCACGCGACATTCCGCTTGCCTGCCTGCCGCTGCCTACTCTCACCAGCGAAACAAAGTCAGGATAACACCCCAATGCAAGCAGCTCCCTTCCGGCCAACCAACCCACACCAATCCCCTTGCCTGCCTCCCACAAATTCCACCAGCGAGGCAAAGTCAAAATCAACCCACAATAAACGCACTCCACAACGGCCATCGACCGCTATACACCCCCTTGGGCGACTATTAAGCCCGAGAACACTAACTGTAACCAACCGCAGTGAAAAGTTGAAGTGGCAACTCATTAACCAAATTTATATTTGGCAACTCATTAACCAACTTTACATTTGGCAACTCATTAACCAACTGCATTGGTGACAACTCATTGACTGACAGGTTGATGAGTTCTCCAGGGCCCCACATGCCTCCTGCCGAATTAAAAGCTCACCCTCCCGGGCACTACCCCACAATCACCCCCCTTGGGCGACTATTAAGCCCGAGAACACTAACTGTAACCAACCGCAGTGAAAAGTTGAAGTGGCAACTCATTAACCAAATTTACATTTGGCAACTCATTAACCAACTGCATCGGTGACAACTCATTGACTGACAGGTTGATGAGTTCTCCAGGGCCCCACATGCCTCCTGCCGAATTAAAAGCTCACCCTCCCGGGCACTACCCCACAATCACCCCCCTTGGGCGACTATTAAGCCCGGGAACACTAACTGTAACCAACCGCAGTGAAAAGTTGAAGTGGCAACTCATTAACCAAATTTATATTTGGCAACTGATTAACCGACTTCATTGGTGACAACTGATTGACTGACAGGTTGATGATCTCTCCAGAGCTATGCATGCCGCCTGCTTTGACATCTGCCAGCCAATATAGCCTCCTCTCCTGCACACTAACCCAGGTTCACCCCCACCCCTGGGCAATCATTAAACTTGTCAGCCCAGATCGGAAGTGGGAAATGATTAACCGGAGATCCTGCCAGCAGCACTTTGGTTTTGTGTTAAGAGTGGGGGAGGAAATGATTAACCAAAGTACCTTTGGAGGTAGAGGCAACGGGAAATGCACCTCAAGTCGCGCGCATGGCCAGGGCGAGCGACTCAGGTACAACACCGTCCCTTAATCGGATAGAGCACGACCGTGGTGAATGCCTCATACTGCATCTGGCCAGGAAGCAGCAGAGGTTATTCACACGGAACGTGCCCTCCGAAGAAGGACGCGGTGCCATCCCGAGGAGGTGGCAGAGTCCTCGGGCGAGGAGCTCCACGGTCCACCTCGCTTCCTCCCCCCCCCCCCCCACTCCAATCCTGTGCGGCGCATCCTCCCTTGAGGAGCGACCCGAGAGGGGGGGTAAGCTTGCACTCGGTACCGACAAAAGGTTGGCTCGAGGGCTGACTTTCAATAGATCGCAACGAGATAGCTGCTCTGCTACGTACGAAACCCTGACCCAGAATCAGGTCGTCTGCGAATGATTTAGCACCAGGTTCCCCACGAACATGCTATGCGTTAACAGGAGAGAGGCGGCGCCCATCCGTCCGCACTCCAGCCC
>NW_027139347.1:0-100000 GCF_035084215.1 Heptranchias perlo
TCCTTGTTCTGGACTCCCCCCACCAGAGGAAATAGTTTCTCTCTTTCGACCCCATCAAATCCTTTAATCATCTTCAACCCTCGATTCGATCACCCCTTAATCTTCTACACTCGAGGGAATGCAAGCCTCGTCTCTGCAACCTGTCCTCGTAATTTAACCCTTTTATCCCCGGTATCATTCTGGTGAATCTGCACTGCACCCCCTCCGAGGCCGATATATCCTTCCTGAGGGGGACGGTGCCCAGAACTGGGACGCAGTGTCTCCAGATGGGGTCTGACCAGAGCTCTGTCCAGCTGTAATATAACCTTCCACCTCTTTGTATTCCAGCCCTCGAGATAAAGGCCAACGTTCCATTATCCTTTTTAATGATCTTTTTGTACCTTTCCACCATTGGGAGGGTGGTGTGGGGAGGGAGCTGTGGGGGACAGTTTCCGGGCTGGAGCCAGGGTTGTAACCTCTCTGTTTCCCCTCCCCCAGGTGACGGACTCCTCCGGACACATCCTGTACTCTAAGGAGGAGGCGACTAAGGGCAAATTCGCCTTCACCACTGACGACTACGACATGTTTGAGATCTGCTTCGAGAGCCGCCTGCCCCCGGGTGAGTGAGTCCGAGGGGGGGGTCCTGGGGTACGGGGAGGGCTCGGGCAGAAATAATAATAAAAGGGAAAATAGCTCACTGATAACAAAAAGGGATGAGAGCAAAGTCCAGGTCACAAATAGTGTCACAGGTAATATAAATACTTCAGGTTCATCAAAAAAATACAGGAAATAATAAAATAACTGATTAAAAAATAATACAGCAGTGATGAAAAACAAGTGTGATATTTAAGAAGTGAGAAAAACAGCATCAGAACCTACGAATTAAGAGCAGGAGTAGGCCATTCGGCCCCTCTGCCATTTGATAAGATCATGGCTGATCTGATTGTGACCTCAACCCTACTTTCCTGTCCATCTACTGTAACCTTTGACTCCCCTGTTAATCAGGAATCTATCTAACTCAGCCTTAAAAATATTCACTGACCCTGCCTCCACCGCTCTCTGGGGAAGGGAGTTCCACAGACTCACCACCCTCTGAGAGAAAAAGTTTCTCCTCATCTCCGTCTTAAATGGGAGACCATTTATTTTTAAACTGTGGTCCCCGAGTTCTAGTCTCTCCCACAAGGGGAAACATCCTCTCAGCATCTGCCCCTTCTCGTCTCCTCACGATCTTTAATGTTTCAGTAAGATCACACCTCATTCTTCTAAACACCAGTGTGTACAGGCCCAACTTGTCCAACCATTCCTCATAAGATAACCCCCTCATCCCAGGAATCAGTCGAGTGAACCTTCTCTGAACCGCCTCCAAAGCAAGTATGTCCTTCCTTAAATAAGGAGACCAAAACTGCACACAGTATATTCTAGATGTGGTCCAGTAGGTCTGTTGCCCAAATAAGAGTTCTACACACAAGTGCAGATAGCATAAGGAATAAAACAAGTGAATCAGACAGTTAAAACAAGTATAAAAGGACTGTTCGCAACATAGCTGCCAGACTGGGCCTGCGGCAGGTGGTGAGCAAACCAACACGAGGGAAAAACCTACTTGACTTTGCCCTCACCAATCCACCTGTCGCAGATGCATCTGTCCATGACAGTATTGGTAGGAGTGACCACCGCACAGTCCTCGTGGAGACGAAGTCCCGTCTTCGCACTGAGGACACCATCCAACGTGTTGTGTGGCACTACCACCGTGCTAAATGGGATAGATTCAGAACAGATCTCGCAGCTCAAAACTGGGCATCCATGAGGCGCTGTGGGCCATCAGCAGCAGCAGAATTGTATTCCAGCACAATCTGTAACCTCATGGCCTGGCATTTTCCTCACTCCACCATTACCAACAAGCTAGGGGATCAACCCTGGTTCAATGAGGAGTATAGAAGAGCATGCCAGGAGCACCACCAGACGTATCTAAAAATGAGGTGCCAACCTGGTGAAGCTACAACACAGGACTACATGCAAGGTAAACAGCAGAAGCAACATGCTATAGACAGAGCTAAGCAATTCCACAACCAACGGATCAGATCAAAGCTCTGCAGTCCTGCCACATCCAGTCGTGAATGGTGGTGGACAATTAAACAACTAACGGGAGGAGGAGGCTCTGTAAACATCCCCATCCTCAATGATGGCGGAGTCCAGCACGTGAGTGCAAAAACAAGGCTGAAGCGTTTGCAACCATCTTCAGCCAGAAGTGCTGAGTGGATGATCCATCTCGGCCTCCTCCCGATATCCCCACCATCACAGAAGCCAGTCTTCAGCCAATTTGATTCACTCCACGTGATATCAAGAAACAAGATTGGGAGTGTTAAGAACCTCGCCCCTCTCTACATCTCCTCCCCTCGCCTCCAGTGCTTCAATATCCTTTCTGTAGTGTGGGTCTCTCAAGTCAACAATGGATTTACTACATCTTTGTCCGATCTTACAGACCGTCTCTCTCTCTCTCTCTCCCTGCCCAGATCGCCAAGGCGGAGAAGCTGAAGCCACTTGAGGTGGAGCTGCGACGATTGGAGGATCTGTCAGAGTCGATCGTCAATGACTTTGCCGAC
This sequence comes from Heptranchias perlo, assembly GCF_035084215.1. Lineage (NCBI taxonomy): Eukaryota > Metazoa > Chordata > Chondrichthyes > Hexanchiformes > Hexanchidae > Heptranchias > Heptranchias perlo. Next base: position 2,580 of record NW_027139347.1, read on the forward strand.
ATGAAGCAGCGAGAGGAAGAGATGAGGGACACCAATGGTAGGAGCACCCAGCACAGGCTTCAGTCTGCAACACCCGCCCCTTCTCCACTTACTGCTCTCGGTCTCGGGGACCCTGTCTCGTTCCTCGGTCAGCGTCACTCACCCCTCCGAGTCAGAAGTTTGTGGGTTTTCGCTCCCTCCACCTCCCGGGACATAAGCCCCTCTCCCCTTCTCTCCCCCATAGCACGAGCCTCAGCTTCATACGGTTATCCAGTCGTCCTGTGAAAGATGCAGTGGGCTCTGCTTCAGGCACTTTGTGGCAAAGCATCCCTTGCCCCAACTGCCCTCCATTAGCCCTCGGAGTAAAGAGGGGTGGTCTAGGGCTTGGGTACCAGGGGCCAGGGGTTAAAAGGACTGCAGGACTGATCCCCAGTGTCAAAGGGACTTCGTTTTTAAAAAAACGTACATTTATTTCGCCCCTTCCACGACCTCGGGACGTCCCAGATCACTTTATAGCCAATAATGTACTATTTTGAAGTGTAGTCACTGTTGCAATTTAGGAAACGGGCAGCCAACTTGTGCACAGCAAGATCCCACAAACAGCGTTGTGATAATGACCAGATAATCTGTGTTTTAGTGGTGTTGGTTGAGGGATAAATATTGGCCAGAACACCCAGGGGAGAATTCTGCTCTTCTCCCATTAGTGGCCGTGGGATCTTTTACGTCCACCTGAGAGGGGCAGGCAGGGACTCAGTTTAACGTCTCATCTGAAAGACGGCACCACAGACAGTGCGGCACTCCCTCAGTACTGCACTGGGAGTGTCGGCCTGGATTAGGTGCTCGAGTCTCTGGGGCTCGAACCCACGACCTTCTGACAAGGGGGCCTTGTCGAGGCAGATAAGATTCTGAATATTTTCATTCCAAGTTTGACTGCAGGATAAGGGAAGGTGTGTACAAACTGGGGCGAGTGTGGGCAGGATGGAACACCCGGAGGGGAGGCTCTCAGTAGGGTAGCAGAGGGAAAACACAGAGTCCTTTCATGGGCCGTTAGATGGGGTGCTCCATGGGCTGGAGGCCTCCACTTATCTAAACCAGGGAGTTGGAGTCAGAGGGCTGGGACCTTTCTACACCAGAGGGCAGAGTTGTGGAATAAGTTTTTGGGGAAGGACGGTATAAACGGGGTCCAGAGACAGAAGGGATCATTTGAAGCCCCTGGGATTAAAGGGACAGTGGCTGCATGGTTACAAAATTGGCTGAAGGACAGAGAGTCGTGGTGAACGGTTGTTTTTCAGACTGGAGGGAAATATACAGTGGTGTTCCCCAGGGGTCAGTATTAGGACCACTGCTCTTTTTGATATATATTAATGACTTGCACTTGGGTATTCAGGGTATTTCAAACTTTGCAGATGATACGAAACTCGGAAATGTAGTAAACAATGTGGAGGATAGTAACAGACTTCAGGAGGACATAGACTGGTGGAATGGGCAGACACATGGCAGATGAAATTTAACGCAGAGAAGTGGGAAGTGATACATTTTGGTAGGAAGAATGAGGAGAGGCAATATAAACTAAATGGTACAATTTTAAAGGGAATGCAGGAACAGAGAGACCTGGGGAGTGCACAGACACAAATCCTTGAAGGTGACAAATTGAGAAGGCTGTTAAAAAAAGCATGCAGGATCCTGGGCTTTATTAATAGAGGCATAGAGTACGAAAGCAAGGAAGTTATACTAAACCTTTATAAAACACTGGTTAGGCCTCAGCTGGAGTATTGTGTCCAATTCTGGGCACCACACTTTAGGAAGGATGTCAAGGCCTTGGAGAGGGTGCAGAGGAGATTTACTAGAATGGTACCAGGGATGAGGGATTTCAGTTATGTAGAGAAACTGGGATTGTTCTCTTTAGAGCAGAGAAGGTTACGGGGAGATTTAATAGAGGTGTTCAAAATTATGAAGGGTTTTAATAGATTAAATAAAGAGAAACTATTTCCAGTGGCAGAAGGGTCGGTAACCAGAGGACACAGATTTAAGGTAATTGGCAAAAGAACCAGATGGCGATGAGGGTTTTATTTTACGCAGCGAGTTATGATCTGGAATGCGCTGCCTGAAAGGGCAGTGGAAGCAGAATTAATAAAAGCTTTCAAAAGGGAATTGGATAAACACTGAAAGGAAACATTTGCAGGGCTATGGGGAAAGGGCAGGGGAGTGGGACTAATGGGACAGCTCTTTCAAAGAGCCAGCACAGGCACGATGGGCCGAGAGGCCTCCTGTGCTGTAAGATTCTAGGTGGTGGGATTGACCTGTTAGGAAGGGACAGGGTGTCAGTTGTGGACAGAGTGACGCTCCCATGAAAGGCCTGCCATGTCCCTGCTCTCACCTGAGCTGTTCAGCGAGAGAGGATCCAGGATGTGGGTTCGGGGAGGGAGTGACCCCAGGCATCAACCAAAGGCCAGACTCGGAGCAGCAGTGACCCAGGAGCAGGGAAACGGTGCTCGGGGCAGCAAGGTGAAAGGAAGAGGGAGGGCTGCCTTCAGTGAAGTGATCTTAGTGCAGATTGAATCCACTCCTCCAACCTGTTTGATGAGCCCCTCTCCCTCCCTCCCTCCGTGCAGAGTCCACCAGTGCTCGTGTCCTGTATTTCAGCATCTTCTCCATGTGCTGCCTCGTCGGCCTGGCCACCTGGCAGGTCTTCTACCTGCGACGCTTCTTCAAAGCCAAGAAGCTCATTGAGTAACGATGATGTGTGTGTTTGTCTGTAAAACGTTGGCCCGTGTGTGTCTGTCTGTGCCTGGAGAGTGTTCAGTGGGTGGGGTTAATTTACAATTATGTCTCTTTATATTAAATGGGGTGCTTTGAATGTTTAAACTGTAGGTTGTGTTTTAATTTGTAGCATTGCAGTCAGTAATTGGCCCATGGTCGGTGTTTCAGACCAGTCTGAGGGAGTCCTGGAAACAATCAGTATCCTCAGACATGCCCTGGATCAGGAGGTGGGACCAATAGTGTTCGCTGCCCTGAGCTTTCGATGATTGATTGATTGTTTTCGGAAGGTACTGGGATTAATTCCACCCGGCCCCGTTGCTCCCCAGGAGAGAGAGAGACAAACGTCCGAACTTCTTTGGGAAAAATCTAACGTTTGTAGAAGTTCCTCTCCAACTCATTTGCCGGTGTGATGCTGCACAGTGTCGAGTGGATTCCTGGAGGAATGCTGCAGGGAGGGAGAGTGCACTGGGGGCTGCATTTCCTTCACTGTGTTGGACTTCACCTGATGGTCATCAGGCAGAGCTGGTGACAGCCGCTCCACCCTGACCCCGCTGCACCTTGAACCTCATAGGATCGTACAGCACAGGAGGAGGCCGTTCGGCCCATCGTGCCTGTGCCGGCTCTTTGAAACAGCTCTCCAATTAGTCCCACTCCCCCCTGCTCTTTCCCCGCGGTCCTGCAGATTTCTCCCCTTCAAATATTTGTCCAGTTCCCTTTTGAAAGTTATTACTCAATCTGCCTCCACCGCCCTTTCAGGCCGCGCATTCCAGATCAGAACAACTCGCTGCGTAAAGAGAGAATTCTCCTCCTCTCCCATCTGGATCTTTCGAAAATTACAGTAAATCTGTGTCCTCTGATCGAACCCTGCTCCCCTCTAACCCTCGCCCCCCCCCTCGACTCCCCCCCCGGGCCTGCCCCTCGCCCCCCGGGCCTGCCCCTCGATCCCCGGGCCTACCCCTCAATCCCCCCCCAGGCCTGGCCCCTCGCACCCCCACCTTCGGCTAACATTCTGCGGGCCGCGATTATCCCCGCTATCAAACCTCGCATCATCCGAGGGCCCCCGGTGGTCCTGCACCCCCTGGGTGAGGCCACAGCAGCTCGACTAGTTATTTAAGGCAGGGCCGTGTCCTTGTGACAGTCAGTCCAGAATAGTTTCAGTGAGCAAAATGGGGTTCACTTTTCCCCTCTGTGTTGATCCACCAGCACCAAGTTAAATGGCTGCATCAAACACTCTGTGAGAATGTGATGTGAGGGTTCTGGACTGTTTTGACAATGAATCCGGGTGGGTAATTTGGGGCCTGTATCTGACATTGGAGACTCCAGTTTGATCAGTGCCCGTTCACAGTCTGTCCAACACCCTGATTTAAATGTGCTGCTCGTGTGAAGGTTGCCAGTCAGACCTGCTGTGTGATGCCCATCTTGACCAGGGGCTTTACGTGCTTTTAATAAGTTCTCTGCCGCGAGCAAGTGTAGCTCTCCCCGTGTCCACGATCCCTGGCACAAGGTGAGGGGGGTGAGGGGGGGGGGAGGGGAGCCCCGAGTAAACGACCCAAAGAACAAAACTGAAAATGACCTCGTTCGCAGTGGAGTGAATCGTTCCAGGTTTCAGAGTAAAATGTAGTCAGGCTCCACCAGACTGTCGTTCTCGGCCGAAGACAAAATGGGCCCCCAGCGGGGAGTGGGGGGGCCTGGGCTCCCGGCACATTTCCCTTCTCCCTGAGGCCTCTCCTTGGGCCTGGGGCAGGAGGCTCGATGCCTTTCACATCCTCGCATGCTGCAGCAACAGCGACAAGTTTCCCGGGGGCCGCTGGGCTGCTGCTCGCCGGTGGAATTTCCATCAGGGGCCGGGGCCCACCGTGACTAATGGCCGCTGACCCAGGAAACTGGGTAATGACCATGGTGCGGTCAGGGGGCGATGGGCAGAATTCCCGCCCTCACCCTGTTACGGCGAAGTCCGGAAAGTCCAGGCATTGTGTTCACCGGTGACATCTCCATCCCCTGTGCTATTAACCTGGTATTCTGATTTTGGACATCGGAACATAGGAACAGGAGTCGGCCATTCAGCCCCTCGTGCCTGCTCCGCCATTTGATAAGATCATGGCTGATCTGTGATCTAACTCCATATACCTGCCTTTGGCCCATATCCCTTAATACCTTTGGTTGCCAAAAAGCTATCTATCTCAGATTTAAATTTAGCAATTGAGCTAGTATCAATTGCCATTTGCAGAAGAGAGTTCCAAACTTCTTCCACCCTTTGTGTGTAGAAATGTTTTCTAATCTCACTCCTGAAAGGTCTGGCTCTAATTTTTAGACTGTGCCCCCACTCCTAAAATCCCCAACCAGCGGAAATAGTTTCTCTCTATCCACCCTATCTGTTCCCCTTAATATCTTATAAACTTCGATCAGATCACCCCTTAACCTTCGAAACTCTAGAGAATACAACCCCAATTTGTGTAATCTCTCCTCGTAACTTAACCCTTGAAGTCCGGGTATAATTCTAGTAAACCTACGCTGCACTCCCTCCAAGGCCAATATGTCCTTCCGAAGGTGCGGTGCCCAGAACTGCTCACAGTACTCCAGGTGCGGTCTAACCAGGGTTTTGTATAGCTGCAGCATAAATTCTGTCCCCTTGTACTCTGGTCCTCTAGATATAAAGGCCAGCATTCCATTTGCCTTCTTGATTATTTTCTGCACCTGTTCATGACACTTCAATGATCTATGTACCTGAACCCCTAAGTCCCTTTGGACATCCACTGTTTTTAACTTTTTACCATTTAGAAAGTACCCTGTTCTATCCTTTTTTGATCCAAAGTGGATGACCTCACATTTGTCCACATTGAATTCCATTTGCCACAGTTTTGCCCATTCACCTAATCTATCAATATCGCTTTGTAATTTTATGTTTTCATCTACACTGCTGACAATGCCACCAATCTTTGTGTCATCGGCAAGCTTAGACATGAGACTTTCTATGCCTTCATCTAAGTCGTTGATAAATATTGTGAATAATTGAGGCCCCAAGACAGATCCCTGCGGGACTCCACTAGTCACATCCTGCCAATGTGAGCACCTACCCATTCTCCCTACTCTCTGTCGCCTTTCGCTCAGCCAACTTCCTAACCAAGTCCGTACTTTTCCCTCAATTCCATGGGCTTCTATCTTAGCTAACAGTCTCTTATGTGGGACCTTATCAAATGCCTTCTGGAAGTCCATATAAATAACATCCATTGACATTCCCCTGTCCACTACTTTAGTCATCTCTTCAAAAAAATTATAACCGCCAGGGAAAGCACAGTGCCTCCTCCTCAGCGTGGGCAACGCAGGTCTAACTGGTGCCCAGGCCTGGCACCAATGACCTGATAGAAGCTGTTCGACCTCACGGCCCAGGAAAGGTCGGGAGAGAAATGCAAAAGATCAAATTTTCTTCCCTTTCTACAAGAAACGGCGTCTCTGAGAAATTATTTTGGAAAAACAAAACGATTTATTGTTTCAAGGCACAATCTCTGTTCCTTGCGAGTCCAGGCCTGGTTTATTCCTGTCGAACCTTTACAGCCTCCGCTGCTCTTAAATTAAAGTGGCTGCTTTTTGAATTAACAGTTAATTCAAATTGAAATCATTTCTTAATTCCCACCACCGGATAATTGAGCAGAAGTCAACTGTGAACTAACAGGAGGTGAGTGAGGACCCTGGGGATGAAAGAACTTTAAGGGGAATGTGAGACACAAAGAAACTCATTTTAATAATGTGTATTTTCAAAAAGAAGATACTGAATTTATACAGAGTCCAAAATGAAACACTTCTCATGTAATCCAGTGCAAGTTCACATTCTGTATTTCCCATCTTTTCACACCACGATCAGTCTGAAAGCTGGATCATTAATAAAAACTTTCCCTGCACTGGCCCGAGGTAAAATTCAGGAATAAGAAACGAGATTCCCGAAGGCCGGGCTTAAGCACTTTGCGGAGGGTGAGAGAGAGAGAGAGTCACCAGAGCCGCGCTCGTCAAATCGCTCTCCGCTTTGACGGACAAGTTCTCAGTCCCAACATCACTCACAATATCGACAAGACGCCACTCGTCCATCTGATGTGACCCCCCGTTAATCCCACTCCCAACTGCTCCATGTCCGTGTGTTTCCCAAACTCGCCCAGCGTGATGCTGGAACAGGACTGACCGTTCCTCCCCGGGAGGGGGGCAGGAGCTATTTTAAGATCAGCCTCCAGCTGCCTGCATTCCAGAGTATTGGGAATAGCGAAAAAAATAACTAGTTTGTTTGGTGGGCTGTGCGTGTTTGAATCTCCAAACTGAGATACTGATAACCAGGCGCAGGTTGGATCCAAAATTGGCTCAGTGGCAGGAAGAAAAGGGTAATGATCAAGGGGTGTTTTTTTGACTGGAAGGCTGTTTCCAGTGGGATTCCGCAGAGCTCAGTACTCGGTCCCTTGCTTTTTGTGATGTATATTAATGATTTGGACTTAAATGTAGGGGGCTTGATCAAGAAGTTTGCAGATGATACAAAATTGGCCGCATGGTTGATAGTGAGGAGGAAAGCTGTAGAGTGCAGGAAGATATCAATGGACTGGTCAGGTGGGCAGAAAAATGGTAAATGGAATTTAATCCGGAGAAGTGTGAGGTAATGCATTTAGGGCCGGCAAATAAGGCAAGGGAGCACACAATAAATGGGAGGATACTGAAAGGTGTAGATGAAGTGAGGGACCTTGGAATACATGTCCACAGATCCCTGAAGGTAGCAGGACAGGTCGATAAGGTGGTTAACAAGGCAAATGGAATTATTTCCTTTATTAGCCACGGCATAGAATATAAGAGCAGGGAGGTTATGCTGGAACTGTATAAAACAATGGTTAGGCCCCAACTTGAGTACTGTGTACAGTTCTGGTCACCACATTACAGGAAGGGTGTAATTGCACGAGAGAGGGTGCAGGGGAGATTTATGAGGATGTTGCCAGGACTGGATAATTTTCGCTATGAAGAAAGATTGGATAGGCTCGGATTGTTCTCTTTGAAACAGAGGAGGCTGAGGATTGATTTAATTGAGGTGTACAAATTTATGTATGGCCGAGATAGAGCAGATAGGAAGGACTGATTTCCCTTCGCAGAGAGGTCAATAAACAAGGAGCAGGGCATAGATTTAAAGTGATTGGTAGAAGGATTATTGAGGAGCTGAGGAAAACATTTTTCACCCAGAGGGTGGTCGGTGTCTGGAACTCACTGCCTGAAAGGGTGATAGAGGCAGAAACCCTCAACTCATTTAAAAGGTACCTGGATATACACCTGAAGTGCCGTGACCGACAAGGCTATGGACCAAGTGCTGGAAAGTGGGATTAGACTGGGTGGCTCATTTTCGGCTGGCGCGGACACAATGGACTGAATGGCCTCCTTCTGTGCTGTAAATTTTCTATGATTCTATGATTCCAATTAACACTAAGCAGGGTAGTTCAGGGATCATGAGAACACTACTGAAGAAAAGTAACTGCTGGGAACCAAGCAATGTGTCCTTGTAAACCACAGATTAGGGAACTTCCAGCTTCAGTGACAGAGATGGATCACAACAGGGTATAAAATTGAGGGGATACTGATGTAAGGGGCAGTTGGGACTGGAGACACCGGAGATCAAGCTCAGGGAGTCCATGGTTCCATCCAGAGGACTGATCTCGTCTACACGGGGGATTTGCATGTTTAGTCTGGTATGGGAGAGGAAAGAGAATTTGCTCATATATTTCTTAATGAGGTATTAAAGTTGCTGACTCTCAGACTTGTTAATTAATAAGACAATGCATTATTTAGAACCTTCCATCCCTAAGTCTCTCTGCTGCTCTACTTTTAAACTTTCACCATTTAGTTTACATTTCATCTCATTTTTCTTCCTCTCAAAATGCATCACGTCACATTTCTCTGCATTAAATTTCACCTGGTCCATTTACTAACCCGTGGACGTCACAGTGAAGTCACTGACTCCTCTTCACAGTTCCCCACGCTGCCAATTTTGGAGTCATCTCGAAATTTTCATCTTGTGTCCCACAAACCCAAGCTCAGATCATTCTCTATATTGAGGTTAGTAATGGTTCCAACACTGACCCTGGGGCACACCAATGTTTACATCCCCCCAGTCTGAAGAAAATCTATTAACCACTGCTTTCTGTTTTCTGCCCTTTCAACAACTTCCTGTACACACTGCCTCATTCCTTTTAATATGGTAAGTATTAATTTTATCAACAAGCCTCCTGTCCTGCATCTTACCAAAAAACCCTTTCACAATCAATGTACACAACATCCACTACATTTCCTTTATCAGTCGACTTGAGTTATCTCAAATGATCCATGTTGGCTGTTCTTAATTGATGTGTTTTTCTAACAAATGTTGAAATGTTTGCTCCACCTCATCTGGTTTGATCTGTTTCAAGACGCAACAGAAAGGTTGCGTTGTCTCCTGGAGTTAAAGATAAATTAGGTTTTAAAAATTATGTTTCAGACAATGAGGGACATCTGGGCTTAGACCCGCCCATTCTGTGCCGCACTCACACACTCCGATTCGTTGGAGGACCAACTCACCCCTCGCCCACACCTCCCGTCAATTTCCGCTCCTCCTATTGGTCCGGAACTCTCCTTAGTCACCAGGACGGGATTAGTGGTGAGACTGACATCCTGAGGTGCAGTTCGAAAATAAACATGAATTGAACCCGTCAGTTGCAACATTTAATAAAACGAAATTAATAAAAGTTACCGTAAAAAATATTTTCTGGATTTCACCAAAATGGGGGAGCGTCTGCGCTGTGTGTTTGTGCCGGTTTAAATGGCACGAAGAGCTGGGGTTTCAGTTTATTTTATTTTCCTTGGTCCAAACGCGCTCTCCCTGCTTCCAATGTCTTTGTTTTTCGGCCTGATATTATGATCATCAATGGCGGCTGCATCACCCAGCATGCATCGCGGTACAGATTGTGCCCTATCTGAATCAGTGGAGCCCAGTGCGCAGGCGCAGTAGTGACTCATTTCCGGTCAGTGTGTCCTGAGCATGCGCGGCCAGTCGAGGCTGCGGGAGGAGCGCGTTCGGTGCAGGTCAGAGGATCGGAGCAAGAGGCTCAATAAACCCCGGGGCCCGGGTCCGGGCTCAGGCCCAGGCTCAGGCTTTACAAACCCCGAGTGCGGCCCCAGACCCGAATATAAAACAGTGAACATTATCCCCCCCTCACTACCCGCCGGGAAATGAAGGGGAAATGGGGATCGGTCAGGGAGCGTCTGTGAATGAAGGAGAAATGGTGATCGGTCAGGGAGCGTCTGTAAATGAAGGGGAAATGGTGATCGGTCAGGGAGCGTCTGTCAATGAAGGAGAAATGGTGATTGGTCAGGGAGCGTCTGTAAATGAAGGAGAAATGGTGATCGGACAGGGAGCGTCTGTAAATGAAGGAGAAATGGTGATCGGTCAGGGAGCGTCTGTAAATGAAGGGGAAATGGTGATCGGTCAGGGAGCGTCTGTAAATGAAGGGGAAATGGGGATCGGTCAGGGAGCGTCTGTAAATGAAGGAGAAATGTGATTGGTCAGGGAGCGTCTGTAAATGAAGGAGAAATGGTGATCGGTCAGGGAGCGTCTGTTAATGAAGGAGAAATGGTGATCGGTCAGGGAGCGTCTGTTAATGAAGGAGAAATGGTGATCTTTATATCTTTATTCATCCAGGGAGCTCGAGCTTTGGGTGCTGTTCCTTTCCTTCTCATTGGAATCTGTCCACTCTGTACCCAAACCAACTCCTCCTTGAAGGCCTCCCATTGTTCAATTACTGTTCTGCCTGACAATTTTTGATTCCAATCCACACGGACAAGATCCCTTTTTAACTCACTGGAATTAGCCCTCCTCCAGTTCAGAATTTTCACATTTGACTGTCCCCTGTCCTTTTCCATAACTGTTCTAAACCTAATGAGATTATGATCACTGCTGCCCCACTGAAACATGCTCCACCTGCCCCACTTCATTCTCCACACCGAGCCCACTGCTGTACTCACACTCACTCTCACACTCACATTTCCTCTCTCACACTCACTCTCTCACACTCACTCTCTCACACTCACATTCACTCTCACACTCACATTCACTCTCATTCTCACTCACTCTCTCACATTCACTCACACTCTCATTCACTCTCTCACTCTCACATTCACTCTCGCACTCACTCTCTCGCACTCTCTCTCACCATTTCACTCATGGTTTAGGGCCACTGAAAGATGATGTGATGAGTTTGGATTTCAGCACAGGGAAGAGGGAGAGTGTGTGGGATGGGGATTTGCAGCTTTGAGGCACAAGAGTGGAAAGAATGTTCCGTAGAAGCTAGAATTGTCTGTTCTGAATTTCTATCCTGTACTTACAGTGATGACTTTTATAAACTCCTTTATAGGGTATTAGAAGGGGAGGATTAGCAGAGGGAAACTCAAACCAAACAGCACGTCAAGATCTGACAGAGTCACTCGATTCATCAGGACCTGAATATCATCGGCCTTTGAATGTGGAAGGAGAAATGTTTGTCTGTTCTATCTGTGGGAGAAGATTTCAAACATCAGTGTGAGTGGAAAAGCACCGAGACACACACACCCGAGTGAGAGTGTTCCAGTGCACTGACTGTGGAAAGAGCTTTAACCAGTTACACAGCCAGAAAAAACACTGCACCATTCACAGCGGGGAGAAACCGTACACGTGTTCTCTGTGTGGACGAGGCTTCAACTGATCGTCCAACCTGGAGAAACACAAGGACACCCGGACCATGGAGAAACCGTGGAAATGTGGGGACTGTGGGAAGGGATTCAATTACCCATCCAGGCTGGAAACTCATCGACGCAGTCACACTGGGGAGAGGCCGTTCACCTGCTCCGTGTGTGGGAAGGGATTCAATTACCCGTCCAGGCTGGAAACTCATCGATGCAATCACACTGGGGAGAGGCCGTTCTCCTGCTCCGTGTGTGGGAAGGGATTCACTATTTCATCCGACCTGCTGAAACACCAGCGAGTTCACACTGGCGAGAGGCCGTTCTCCTGCTCCGTGTGTGGGAAGGGATTCACTATTTCATCCCACCTGCTGATACACCAACGAGTTCACACTGGGGAGAGGCCGTTCACCTGCTCCGTGTGTGGGAAGAGATTCACTTGGTCATCACACCTGCTGTCACACCAGCGAGTTCACTCCGATGAGAGACCTTTTAAATGCTCTGACTGTGGGAAGAGCTTTAAAGGCAGAAATGAACTGCTGAGACATCAACGCAGTGACACCGGGGAGAGGCCGTTCACCTGCTCCGTGTGCGGAAAGAGATTCACACTGTCATCCACCCTGCTGGCACACCAGCGAGTTCACACTGGGGAGAGGCCGTTCACCTGCTCCGTGTGTAAGAAGAGATTCACTCATTCATCCTCCCTGCTGAAACATCAACTTGTTCACACTGATGAGAGACCTTTTAAATGTTCTGACTGTGAGAGGAGCTTTAAAAGCAAAATTGAACTGCTGCAACACCAACGCACTCACACTGGGGAGAGACCGTTCATCTGCTCTGTCTGTAAGAAGAGATTTACTCGGTCATCCCACCTGCTGATACACCAGCGAGTTCACACTGGGGAGAGGCCGTTCTCCTGCTCCGTGTGTGGGAAGAAATTCACTCATTCTTCCACCCTGCTGAGACACCAGCGAGTTCACTCCGATGAGAGACCTTTTAAATGTTCTGACTGTGAGAAGAGGTTTAAAAGCAAAAGGAATCTGCTGACACACCAACGCACTCACACTGGGGAGAGGCCGTTCACCTGCTCCGTGTGAGGGAAGGGATTCACTATTTCATCCAAACTGCTGACACACCAACTTGTTCACATTGGGGAGAGACCTTTTTAATGTTCTGACTGCACGAAGAGCTCTAAATGCAGATACAAATTGTGAAGACATCGACACACTCACGTCAGGGAGAGGCCGTTCACCTGCTCCCTGTGTAAGAAGAGATTTACTCGGTCATCACACCTGCTGAGACACCAGCGAGTTCACTCTGATAAGAGACCTCTGAAATGTTCTGACTGTGAGAAGGGCTTTAAAACAAATGATCTGAAACACCAACACACTGACACTGGGGAGAGACTGTTCACCTGCTCCGTGTGTGGGAAGGGATTCACTCAGTCATCACACGTGCTGAGACACCAGCGAGTTCACAAGTGACTGCAGGGGTTGGATTCTGCAGTTAATCCCATCCAGGACTGAACTCTGGTGTTTAGAGTCAGGAAGAACAACGTGTAAGGATTAACCCATTAACAGATAGAATTTCGTATAATTATAATCAATAGTAGAAGTAGAACAAAATGTACTGTGAATCTATGTATCTATAAATGTAAACTGTACTGTGTATTAATATAGAATGAACCATGTAACGTGTATTCAATAAGAAAGTGCTGGTGGGCCGAGAAGGATGCATGATGGTTATTATAGTCAAGTTTGCAGTTAAAACTAAAAGGATGCTGACAACAGTAAAGTGGGAATGAACAGACCTAAGGGAGGAATGTGCTGTAATAGCATAATGTCGAAAAGACATGTAGATGAAGGGACTGAAGGTTCATTAAATCAAGGAGTCACGCAGGCTCAGGCCTCTCTATCTCGAGCCTCCACAAGCCAGTGAGCAGAAGTCTGTTTATACAAACGGTTCTGTGAAGGCTGGCAATGTAAACTCTAAATAAGGTTCTGTTAAGTCTGTAACAACAAGGCACGGATGGGACCAGGAGTTATGCTTGGAATGTAACTTCTGAAGGTTGAGAGACATGAATAATGGTCAGGCTGAGAGATGTGGATGTGAGAGTGAACTGCTCATGAACTGAAAAAGGGAATAAGAAGAGACCTCAAAAGCTGAGGAAGGCGAACAAGATTCTGGCAAGGAAGAAGAGAACTTTTCAGTCAACAGAGAGAGAGAGAGAGAGAGACCGCACCGTAGTCACTTGGAGGTAGAGAGAGAGAGAGAGACCGCACCGTAGTCACTTGGAGGGATAGAGAGAGAGAGAGAGAGACCGCACCGTAGTCACTTGGAGGGATAGAGAGAGAGATAGAGACCGCACCGTAGTCACTTGGAGGGATAGAGAGAGAGAGAGAGAGAGACCGCACCGCAGTCACTTGGAGGGATAGAGAGAGAGAGAGACCGCACCGTAGTCACTTGGAGGGATAGAGAGAGAGAGAGAGACCGCACCGCAGTCACTTGGAGGGATAGAGAGAGAGAGACCGCACCGCAGTCACTTGGAGGGATAGAGAGAGAGAGAGAGACCGCACCGTAGTCACTTGGAGGGATAGAGAGAGAGAGAGAGACCGCACCGCAGTCACTTGGAGGGATAGAGAGAGAGAGAGAGAGACCGCACCGTAGTCACTTGGAGGGATAGAGAGAGAGAGACTGCACCGTAGTCACTTGGAGGGACAGAGAGAGAGAGAGAGAGACCGCACTGTAGTCACTTGGAGGGATAGAGAGAGAGAGAGAGAGAGACTGCACCGTAGTCACTTGGAGGGACAGAGAGAGAGAGAGAGAGACCGCACCGTAGTCACTTGGAGGGACAGAGAGAGAGAGAGAGAGACCGCACCGTAGTCACTTGGAGGGATAGAGAGAGAGAGAGAGAGAGACTGCACCGTAGTCACTTGGAGGGACAGAGAGAGAGAGAGAGAGACCGCACCGTAGTCACTTGGAGGGATAGAGAGAGAGAGAGACCGCACCGTAGTCACTTGGAGGGACAGAGAGAGAGAGAGACCGCACCGTAGTCACTTGGAGGGATAGAGAGAGAGAGAGAGAGAGAGACCGCACTGTCGTCACTTGGAGGGACAGAGAGAGAGAGAGAGAGAGACCGCACCGTAGTCACTTGGAGGGACAGAGAGAGAGAGAGAGAGACCGCACCGTAGTCACTTGGAGGGATAGAGAGAGAGAGAGAGAGAGACCGCACCGTAGTCACTTGGAGGGATACTCCTGAGGTTTCAAGGAACACTCACTATTTCTCTTTGTTCAGTATCACCTTTTTGCTCTAATTGTGATGTGATTAATAAATCGGTTTTGCCTTTAACCGTAATACCAGTACCAGTGGTGATCTTGTTGTTGTCAGGAACCAGTCCTTAGATTGGATCAGATTATAATCCTGAAAATAGTGGTTGAAATCCTACAATTGGCGACCACGAAGGGACTATTTCTGACAACAGCTGAAACCTGGTGGGGGATAGTTACATAATATAAATTAATTATTTCTCCAGTAAAATGCAGAGTGGGGGATAGTTACATAATATAAATTGATTATTTCTCCAATAAAATGCAGTGAGCGGAGGATAGTTCCATAATATAAATTGATTATTTCTCCAGTAAAATGCAGTGAGCGGAGTGCACACCCACCACGGGTGGCCTCATAAAATGAGGACAATCAGTTTTTCTTTCCTTGGTGAGAGTTTTCTGTAATCTGGGGATTTAGTTCAGTGATAGAGCGCATGTTTCGCATGTGTTGAGGTCCTGGGTTCAACTCCCAGCGTCTTCCTCAATAGTTTTTCACCAGAATTACCCACGGAAAGTTGAATGACGCTTTTTGAGCTCAGCGAGTTCCAACTTCTGAGGCTCCACAAGCATTAAATTGTCCCGGAGCGGGACTTCATCTCTCGGTCCCCTCAACAGCTCAACTCAAAGCAGCCGCCGACTGAGGGGAATGTGTGACGGTGCAATATCGAGCGAGCAGTCCCAGCTCTTGTTCCTGTTTGACGCTCTGTCATTCTTCCATCTCACTTTATGATTCAGAGGTTGGATTTCAGCCTTGTCACTGACCATTAGCGATTGGATTTTTTTATTTCCACAGACTTTTTTTGGAAAGTTCAAAGTAAAGAGGAGCAGAAACCCCGTGAACTGAAGCAGAGGTTGAACATTGTGAACACGCGGGACCGCTGGGCATCTCGATGTCCTGGAGAGACGGAGCAGAAAGCTCACGGCTTCACTTCTAAAGTGTCTGCTTGTTTATTTCTCAGGTATCTTTTGACCCGTGGGGATGTAGCTCAGTGGAAGAGCGCATGCTTTGCATGTATGAGGTCCCGGGTTCAATCCCCGGCATCTCCAAACAAGTTACATTTCAAATTTTAGATTCAACTGTGAGAATATCATCTGAGACTCGCCTCACATTGACACACAAGGAGAGACAAGAGTTTCTTCACCTCGCGAAAAACCGAACGCTCCGCACAGAATATAATTCAATGGGAGAGCGCCCACGGTGTTTCAATGGCTCCCATCTCATGGTTGAACAGCTTGCCCAGTGATCGATTATTTCCAGTTTCACAGATTGGGGGGAAGCAGCGGACCGGCGTTCCGACCACAAAGAGGGAAGAATAGTCTGGATGTTGGGAGCTTCTTCTTTTCCCAGAGAGGACTGAGCATCTGGAATGTATTCCCGACTGGTGTGGTGGGTGCTGACCCTCTCTGGTGCGGTGGGTGCTGATTCTCTCTGGTGTGGTGGGTGCTGACCCTCTCTGGTGTGGTGGGTGCTGACCCTCTCTGGTGTGGTGGGTGCTGACCCTCTCTGGTGTGGTGGGTGCTGACCCTCTCTGGTGCGGTGGGTGCTGACCCTCTCTGGTGTGGTGGGTGCTGACTCTCTCTGGTGCGGTGGGTGCTGACGCTCTCTGGTGCGGTGGGTGCTGACCCTCTCTGGTGCGGTGAGTGCTGACTCTCTCTGGTACGGTGGGTGCTGACTCTCTCTGGTGCGGTGGGTGCTGACTCTCTCTGTTGCGGTGGGTGCCGACCCTCTCTGGTGCGGTGGGTGCTGACTCTCTCTCCGCCTTTTTTCTGTTTTTTTTCTGGTTTGTAACCGCTCCCAGGAGATTCCATGTTCCCGGTGGGTGGGGCTGGTGGTGTGTGTAGGAAGTGTCCAGTCACGATGCTCCAGGCATGTGGGGCAGGATTGATGAACCAACTGGTCTTTTCCTGCCCGTCATGTCCGTCTGTAACCCCAGCTCGTCAAGGTGTTTTTAGTGAAGTGATCTTTAAACACAAA
Source organism: Heptranchias perlo (assembly GCF_035084215.1). Classification (NCBI taxonomy): domain Eukaryota; kingdom Metazoa; phylum Chordata; class Chondrichthyes; order Hexanchiformes; family Hexanchidae; genus Heptranchias; species Heptranchias perlo. The sequence goes on from NW_027139347.1 coordinate 19,324, forward strand.
ACCCTCAACTGGGACAAGTCCTGCGTCCGTCTATAGTGAAATGAGATTCAATGCTGTCTGGGCCTCACCTTGTCCTCCTCCTTTTACATTATTATATTGTCCGCACACAGTGATATGTTTGGTTAAAATGAAAATACAAATTATCCGCTCTGGGCTCCTCCAGTCTCTCTGTGTTTCTCTCTCCTCCTAAACTGACTGACTGTCAGATAATAGTATCTGGTGTCCTCTCCATCCCGTTCTCAACACCCAGACAGGACCAGTTACTGAATAAATTCAACACTCACAGACAGTCCAGTGTCAGACAGTTACAGACGGTTTCTCTCCACCTTTCCTTACAGGACTGGCGAATGATGAATGCCCCGTCAGACCGGTTGATAGACAGTAAAAGGGACAGTGACCGTCTCACCAATAGCACCGGAGGTCTGTTCACAGACACAGAATCAGTCTTTCCCTTTCTATCAGTGTGTCTATATTACGCTCAGTAACAGTATCCCGCCTCCTTGTACAGCACTGGGGAGAGAGAAAGACAGACAGACAGAGAGAGACACACAGACAAACAGACACAGTATCAGTCTCACACTTCCCATCAGTGTGTCCGTTTCACACTCAGTAACAATATTCCACCTTCATTTACAGCGCTAGAGAGAGATAAAAACAGACAGGCACAGTATCAGAATTACACTTCCTATCAGTGTCTCTGTATCACTCTCAGTAACAGTATCCCACCTTCATAATCTGTTCAAGAGAGAGAGAGAAACTGACCTGTAATGTCCTGTTCACACAGAGTAACAAATTGGAAAATATTCCATTCCAATTTCTATTCCAAGGTGGAGTGACAGAAGATGCAGTCTCATCTCTCACTGATATTATTTCAGAGACAGACACATTATTAATCCCACTCTCAGGGACAGTGTCACACATTTAACCCTCTCTTGCATGTTGTCCCCTCTGCAATCTTGCAGCTCAGGGCCGTTCTGTATTACTCTCAGTGACCGAGAGTTTCACTCCGATTGAAATAAACTGGGACTGTTGCTGCCTGATATTAATCCTACACGGTCCCAGCAAATACACCGACTCCCACTTTCCTCCCCCGTTTCTCCAGGATTGGTTTGAGGAATCCTCCCTCCAGTTTCGGAGTCAAACGTTACTTTTATCAGTAAGGGAGCCAAGAATGAACAGAACCCATTGGCTCATTCCACAGCCGCTCACTTTATCTCTGAAAGACTCTTTCCCATCAAAAGAGCCCGAGAGAAACAGCAGGGATGGAAACCTCGAGTTTAATAGTTGGAGATTGTAAAGTCAGTCTGGATTCCAGCGTTAGGCACTGGTGGAATCCGATCTGTTTCCCATTCTGGTGCCTGTTCCTGCACTGCCTGTGGAGCCCATTCCCTCTGACCTTTCCCCCAGACCCACTTCCTTTGCTCAGACAGGCGGGAATGGAGAGATCACGGCACCCGGGGGAAGGGAGCAAAGAGCAGCCTCGTTACAGCAGCTCATCGCTCCGGGACCGTGTCCGCAGATGGGCTCAGAGATCGGCATTGAGTCCGGGGGAAGGGCAGGGGGAGTCCGGGGGCTGTTTGTAAGAGGCGGAGTGGATCAGGAACTGGTCCCAGAACATGGAGTGAGAGGGGCGGAAGGGAGAGGTCATTCTCGGGCTGTGTGTGGACAGGGTGTGTCCAGGGGAAGGGAGAGAGAATGGGAAGAACCTGCTATTAAAACCATTGCTGCTTTCACTCCCCAAACCAGGAGTGAATGGTCCTGGTTTAGTTCCAGTCTCACCCTGTTTATTGTTATTGGACAGTGAAGAGTGGAAACAGAGCCGGACAGTAAGGAAGTGGGGAGTTATACAAAGAGCATCTATTGCAGGCATCAGGTGAGAAGTGTGAAGGACACAATTTAAACAGCGGCTGTTTATTTTCGGTTGAACGGTTAGTCCCATGGGAGAGGGGATGAGAAACCTGACCTGTACAAAGGTCCCTGCCCCATCGGGTGGTCCCATTCATGGATCAGTGCAGGGGTTGGGTTGTGTCTGGATGTCAATAAATTGTTGTAAAACAGCCCAACACACCTGGTGTGCAGAAGCTGAGTGCTGCAGTGGAGTCAGACACTGACACTGTTTGTATCACTGGTTTTCATTTGTGGATATTCAAAATGATCATTAGCAGAGATATTAAACTGATCACTTTTCCATTTTCAACCTCACCGTTTCTTGAGTTACAAGAGATCATTTTCTTTCCACAGGCGAATCCTTGAATGATCCAGAATGAATGTGATGTTTCCTCCACCCGAGGCACAAGGAGGAGTGCAGCCAGCTCCTTCTCACACACAGGAGGTACATTATCACCCACAGAGCACAGAGACACAGACAGGTCATCAGTTCCACAGTCTCAGACAGTAGAAGTACTCAGTCCCACACTGATCCCAAGTTCCAGAGACACACTTTCAATCCAACATTCAAACAGAGCGGGTGAGGCAGACACTGTTCCATTTGCCCCCAACTCAGTCCCGCTGACAGGTCGATACAAAAATCCCAGTCCAAAATCACACTCTCAGATTGAAAGGCACTGTGTCAATCTCACAATAGGGCAACATAGCTACGAATTAAATACCAGAGAGAAATCACACATGGTACCTGATTGAAAGGGACAGAATGAATCCCAATAATGTACCCGAGATTCCAATTCAATACTATCCCAGAACTCTCTCACACATGACTTTAATACATGCAATATCCATTCGAAAAGTGAACCATTTGCTACAAATTGCAAACAAATCCAAACCTCACGTACAGTATCGATTGAGAAATACTGAAAGATAGTAAAGCTGAGAAACAAATTAGATACCAGTTCAGAATGCACTCGTAGAATGAAATTTAAAGATAGAGTATCAATTCTATTAGTGCAGACTGAGATACACATTATATACCAGTCCAAAAATCTCATACAATATTAGACTGAAAGATACAGTATCAATTCCATTTCTACAGACTGATCTACACATTACAAACCAATTCAAAAATGTTCCCTTATCCGTTTGAAAGATTCATTTTCATCCACAATCGTACTCACAGAGATGCAGATTTAATAGTCGTCCAAAAAGCACACACATTATCTGATTCAAACCTCCAACATTAAATCCTAAAGTTTGTCCATATTTACAAATTAAATAAGGAGTAAAACTCTTCAAACATTAAGATATTAAAGCTAAAGTATTGAACACAATAATGTAATCTGAGAGAATAATTACGTACAGATACAGAATGAAACTCACATTCAGATACAGTACCAGAGACACACAGACACAGAATGAATCCAACACTCACAGATACAGAAGGAATCCCAAACTCACATACAGTACTAGAGACTGACAGACACAGAGTTAATCCCACACTCTCATCAAGTACCAGGGACTGATAGGTACAGTATGAATCCCACACTAACATGCAGTATGAGTAACTGCATATTTAGGATGAATTCAACTCCCACATACAGTACTGGGGACTGTATATAAAGAATGATTCCCACACTCACATGGAGAAACAGAGACTGACAGATACCGAAAGAATCCCACACTAACACACAGTATGAGAGACTGCATATAAAGAATGAATCACAAACTCTCACACACACTGCTGACAAGATAGAGAATCAATCCCAAGTTCACACACAGTATCAGTGAGTGACAGATACAGAATGAATCCCACACTAACATACAGTACCAGAGACTGACAGATACAGAATGAATCCCACACTCACACACAGTACCAGAGACTGAGAGATACAGAATGAATCCCACTAAACTATCAGGGAATAAGCACAGACCAGGCATCAGGGCCTTTACCCAGTAAACTATCAGAGAGTCAGCACAGACCGGGGATCAGGGCCTTTACCCAGTAAACTATCAGGGAATCAGCACAGACCGGGGATCAGGGCCTTTACCCAGTAAACTATCAGAGAATCAGCACAGACCAGGGATCAGGGCCTTTCACCTGTCTGAGAGAACATTGTATCACAGATCGCTTGTGATAAACCTACACATTCTGATTTACAGCCGTGCATAACAGATGTTTGTAGCTGCGATGGCCGAGTGGTTAAGGCGTTGGACTCGAAATCCCCATGGGATTTCCTGCGTACGTTCGAATCCTGTTCGCAGCGCTACTTCTTAAAGTTATGTTTACTGCTCAAATAACGATGAACTGGAGTTGACGAACCGCATTCCCTCTCTGAGAGAGACTCTCCAGCACGGCTCATGCTTTTAATTCGGAGCCCAATGGTCTCTTGCAAAATTGCAAGACACGTGAAGGAATCTCTCCCAAGCTCCATCTTAAATTCTGCCCGTTCGCAGAACTTGACATTGATCCTATTTCTTCCTATACTTTGATCCCACCTTGTCTCTGTCTCTTGACTCTCCGTGTTTTTCCCTCATGGACTTCTCAGGCTTCGTTGAACGGCCACGGATGATCGAACCTGGAACACCGGCAGTGAAGGGTAAAGATGGACAGACTGAGACGGGGGGAGTGGCGAGAGGGTGGATTTGGAATTCCTGAGCGACCGCACTGCGCATTTTCCAGATCTGCTTGGAGCACCAATCCCTTCAATTCATCACTTACAGGGACAATTCGATTCGCGGTTTCTTTTCCCTGAGCTTGGCGAGATCTTAAAAATTGAAAGCGACCAATATCAGAGCGAACCTCGTCACCGACATGATCACAGATACAGAGCGGCCACACTCTGCTTCAGTGAGGGGAAAACCCAGAGCGGTTTCAAGGTTGAATGTAATTGGAAGCAAAGCTCGTTCAATGAAAGTGCAGGTCATTGAGGTGCCTTTGAAGTCCTGATTGTTTGAACTGAATTTCTTTCAAAAGCGCTTGAGATTCAGGTGGAGTGATTTGGGGACTCCTTTTCCCTCTTCGCAAAACTTTGAACTGCAGATCAAGATCCAAAGTCCAGGGCTAAATTTGGGTTTCTCCAGGGTATGAAACATCGAATCAAGAATTATACCCCGACCTCAACGAGCCCAGAAACAAGAACGTGTCACGGACACATTCCATGAGAGGGCTGTCTGTTTGATGAAAAGGCATTTTTGAAAAGACCTCCTGATCAGTTCCGTGTTGGATCCTGAACAAAACACAGCACTGTGTGCTTCTCAAATTCACGAAACACCACGAATTACACAAAGGCACCGATGGGAGTTGAACCCAGGATCTCCTGTTTACTAGACAGGTGCTTTAACCAACTAAGCCACGGTGCCAATTCATGGTACTGTTTCCCACCTCCTCTCATTAATATCTATCAGCTACACGTCACATTCTGTTGTGGGTTCAGACTGTTTTATCTTTGTCCATTTCGCTTGCCCGTTTCCCTGTGAATCCCGATACTGACTGCGTTTCAAGCTGTGTTTATCTTTCTGTGTCCATCAGTGCTTTGATACACGAATGAATATGTGTGCTTGTGTTTGTTTGTTACTTTAAATAAATTAGGGATGGACAATTCTCGCTCTGACACTGAAGAACTAATTGAACAAATTTCACAGTGAAGTGTTGTTTATTGTGGTGCTGAAACTAAAAAAAATCGTAAAAGGTGCAAAGAGGGAAAACGAGAAAAACTTGTGAGTGAAATTAAGGACAACTTTCAAGGTTTTTACACGTATATTAAGAGAAAGAAGGGTGACTAAGAGTAATGTGGGCCCCTTAAAGACAGATGGAGGTGATATTGTAATTGAAAATCAGGAAATGGCAGACTTGCTAAATACTCACAGAAAAGCATGAGGATAATAAACCAGAGATACGAGGAAAACTGAAAATAAATCAAGGGGATTCAGTGTAAGTAAAATAATGGTAATGGAGAAAATAATTAGACTAAAGATAGACAAATCTCCAGGGCCTGATGTTTACCATCCCAGGGGACGAAGGGGAATAGGTGAGGAAATTGGACATGCTTTAGTCATGATCGTTCAAATCTCTCTTGATTCAGGAATTGTTCCATGGATTGAAAAAATTCAAATGTCATTCCATTAATTCGGAAGGGTAGGAGAGATAAAACAGGAAATTATAGACCGATTCGTCTGACGTCTGTTGTGGGGAAGTTACCAGAATCTGTTATTAGGGAAAGAATGACTGAGCACTTGGATAAACATGAATTGATCAGAGAGAGCCAGCATGGATTTGTAAAGTGTAAGTCAAGTCTAACGAAAATAGTTGAACTTTTTGAAGATGTAACGAACGTGGTAAATAATGGAGTGTCTATGGGGGTTATGTGTGTATTGACTTCCAGAGGCATTCGTTAAGGTTTAACATCAGAGACTGTTCTCATTTCTGTTGACATGTGGAATTCAAAGCAACCCATTGACATGGGGAGGGAGTTGGTTTGGAGGTAGGAGACAGAGAATAGGGTTAATGGGGATGTACTCAAATTGACAGGATGTGATTAGTGGTGTCCCCCAGGGATCTGTATAAATGAGGCAGATAAAGGAATAGAGAGCGGTATATCCAGGTTTGTTGATGACACCAAGTTAGGAGGCACAGTGAGTAGTGTAGATGGGAGCATAAAGTTGTAAAAGGAAATTGATAGATTCAGTGAGTTGGTAAAACTGTGTCAGATGGAGTTTACATAGAATTACATCGAATGTACATCACAGAAACAGGCAATTCGGCCCAACTAGACTATACCGGTGTTTATGCTGCAGACGAGCCTCCTCCAACCCCTCTTCATCGAACTCGATGAGCAAACACGAATATTCCTTTCTCCTCCATGTGTTTATCTCACTTCACCGTAAATGCATCCATGCGATTCGCCTTAACTACTCCTTGTGGGAGCGAGCTGCACATTCTAACGCCTCTCTGGATAAATATGTTTCTCTTGAATGCCAGATTGGATTTATTGATGACTATTATATTCATGGCCCTAAGTTCTGACGTCCCCACTCCCAAAAGTACAAACACCTTATCTACATCTGACCGATCAAACCCTTGCATAATCTTAAAGTCCTGTATCAGGTCACCCTCAGCCTTCTCTTTTCTCGACAAAAGAGCCCCAGACTGTTCAAAGTTTCAATCTGGGGAAGTGTGAGACCATCCACTTTGGCCCGAAGCAAGATAAATCAGAGTATTTTCGAAATGGTGAGAAGCCAGGAACTGTGGGTGAGCAGAGATACTTCGGGAAATCATGACGAGTTGGCAGACAGGTGCAAAAAATAATTAAAATGGCTAATGGAATATCGGCCTTTATCTCAAGGGAACTGGAATTCAAAAGGGTGGAAGTTATGTTAGAATTCTATAAACTCTGCTAAGGCCACATTTAGAGTACGGCATTCAGTCCTGGGCACCAGACCTCAGGAAGGATATATTGGCCTTGCAGGAGGTGCAGCGCAGAAAGACCAGAATGATACCGGGGCTAAAATGGTTACATTGTGAGGGCAAGTTGCGTGGACAAGGTTTGTATTTCCTCGTGTATAGAGGATTAAGTGGTGATGTAATTCAGGTGTTGAAGGTGATTCAATGATCCAATGGTGGGTGTGTGAGTTGGTGCTGAATCGGTCCCCTTCAGTGAAGAGAGGGTCAGCGGGCGCCTGACAGACACGGCTCGGAACGGGACTCGCTTCTCTCCGGCGGCAGCGGCTGGTTTAGAGAGATCTCTCTGTCTGCTGCTGTTACTCCACCTCCCGCACTCTGGGAGAACCGCGGAGGTCGGTCCTCATTTTTCTCTTATGGATCCGGCTCCATCCGTTTACTGTTGACGGGAGTGCGTCTGATACCAAGTCAGTCAGAAGCGGGTGCAAATCACAACATAGGCACAGGCCCAAGGACTGGGGACTGGTTTGATATTGGGTCCTTTTTAAGGGATAGGCTGTAGAATGTTTGTATAATAATAATGATCAGAATTAACTTTGATACAATGAAGTTTTCTTCAGTTATTTCCCATTTCCACCCTCACCAGTTTTATACAGTAACAGGTAACAATGTTTGAGGGATGTGATGTCCAGTGTTGGTGGAATCAGTGTAATTTAACTTAATACATTGAAGAATCTCTTGTCTATCCCAGGCTCTTACCTTAGGTTTCGACCCTCACCGAGTTTAAAATTGGTCACTCACTGATATAAATAAACCAGTAACAATCCCGAATCCTCAGCGGGGATATTTGTTCCGATACTTAATGACGGTCCCAATTTCCACTGAAATTCTCAATCAGCAAATCCCAGAGGCTGTTTCGGGTTTGACAAACTGTGAAACAGATTGTTTTAAAAGCCGGAAAGAGGGAAAAACTGGTGGTTGATATGAAGTGTTATACATTATCTCTTTCTGTTTCAGATTTACAATTTCTCTTTGTGTGTTACTGACAGGAGAGGCTATAACGGAGCCCAGTGACTGGGTAACGAGCTGCACTGAGTCATTGGCCTGTGTTACAGACCGGCTCGTTGGACCTGTTCATTTCGTGAACTCGCTGGTGTCTCAGCACGTGTGATGACTGAGTGAATCCCTTCCCACACACGGAGCAGGTGAACAGTCTCTCAACCAATGGGCATGCGTTGATGTGTCAGCAGTTCATTTCTGCTTCTAAAGCTCTTCTCACAGTCACTGCATTAAAAGGTCACTCAATAGTGTCAACAAGTTAATGTTTCAGAAGGTGGGATGATCGAGTGAATCTCTTCCCACACACGGAGCAGGTGAACAGTCTCTCCCCACTGTGAGTGCGTCGATGTCTCAGCAGTTCGTTTCTGATTTTAAATCTCTTCCCACAGTCAGAACATTTAAAGGTCTCTCAGTGTGAACTCGCTGGTGTTTCAGCAGGTTGGATGACCGAGTGAATCCCTTCCCACACACTGAGCAGGTGAACGGCCTCTCCGCAGTGTGAGTGCGTTGGTGTGACAGCAGATTACTTTTGCTTTTAAACCTCTTCTCAGTCAGAACATTTAAAAGGTCTCTCATCGGAGTGAACTCGTTGGTGTCTCAGCAGGATGGATGACCGAGTGAATCTCTTCCCACACACGGAGCAGGTGAACGGCCTCTCCCCAGTGTGAACTCGCTGGTGTCTCAGCAGGATGGATGACTGAGTGAATCTCTTCCCACACACGGTGCAGATGAACGGCCTCTCCCCAGTGTGGGTGCGTTGGTGTCTCAGCAGTTCAATTTTGCTGTTAAACCTCTTCTCACAGTCAGAACATTTAAAAGGTCTCTCATTCGTGTGAACTCGCTGGTGTGTCAGGAGGTGAGATGACCGAGTGAATCCCTTCCCACACACAGAGCAGATGAACGGTCTCTCCCCAGTGTGAGTGCGTTGGTGTGTCAGCAGTTCAATTTTGCTTTTAAACCTCTTCTCACAGTCAGAACATTTAAAAGGCCTCTCCCCAGTGTGAACTCGCTGGTGTGTCAGGAGGAGGGATGACCGAGTGAATCCCTTCCCACACACGGAGCAGGTGAACGGTCTCTCCCCAGTGTGGGTACATTGGTGTGTCTGCAGATTCCTTTTGCATTTAAACCTTTTCTCACAGTCAGAACATTTAAAAGGTCTCTCCCCAGTGTGAACTCGCTGGTGTGTCAACAGGGTGGATGATTGAGTGAATCCCTTCCCACACACAGAGCAGGTGAACGGCCTCTCCGCAGTGTGAGTGCGTTGGTGTGACATCAGATTACTTTTGCTTTTAAACCTCTTCTCACAGTCAGAACATTTAAAAGGTCTCTCATCAGAGTGAGCTCGCTGGTGTGTCAGGAGGTGGGATGACCGAGTGAATCCCTTCCCACACACAGAGCAGGAGAACGGCCTCTCCCCAGTGTGACGGCGTCGATGAATTTCCAGCTCTGAAGGGGAAATGAATCCCTTCCCACATTCCCCACATTTCCACGGTTTCTCCGTGGTCCGGGTGTCCTTGTGTGTCTCCAGGTTGATGATCAGTTGAAGCCTCGTCCACACACAGAACACGTGTACGGTTTCTCCCCGCTGTGAACGGTGCGATGTTTTTTCTGGCTGTGTAACTGGTTAAAGCTCTTTCCACAGTCAGTGCACTGGAACACTCTCACTCGGGTGTGTGTGTCTCCGTGCTTTTCCACTCACACTGATGTTTGAAATCTTCTCCCACAGACAGAACAGACAAACATTTCTCCTTCCACATTCAAAGGCCGATGATATTCAAGTCCTGATGAATCGAGTGACTCTGTCAGATCTTGACGTGATCTTTGGTTTGAGTTTCCCTCTGTAAATCCTCCCCTGTAAAAGGAGTTTATAAAAGTTATCACTGTAATTACAGGATAGAAATTCAGATCAGATAGCTCTACTTTCTATGGAACACTATTTCCTCTCTCATTACTCAAAGCTGTAAATCCCCGTCCCACACAATCTCCCTCCTCCCTGTGCTGAAATCCAAATCCATCGCATCATCTTTCAGTGGCCCTAAACCATAAGTGAAAGGGTGTGAGAGAGTGTGAGTGTGTGAAAGAGTGTGAGAGAGTGTGAGTGTGAGAGAGTGTGAGTGTGAGAGTGTGAGTACAGCAGTGGGCTCGGTGTGGAGAATGAAGTGGGGCAGGTGGAGCATCTTTCAGTGGGGCAGCAGTGATCATAATCTCATTAGGTTCAGAACAGTTATGGAAAAGGACAGGGGACAGTCAAATGTGAAAATTCTTAACTGGAGGAGGGCTAATTCCAGTGAGTTAAAAAGGGATCTTGTCCAGGTGGATTGGAATCAAAAATTGGCAGGCAGAACAGTAATTGAATAGTGGGAGGCCTTCAAGGAGGAGTTGGTTTGGGTACAGAGTAGACAGATTCCCACGAGGAGGAAAGGAACAGCATCCAAAGCTGGAGCTCCCTGGATGACTGAAGATATAGAGATCACCATTTCCCCTTCATTTACAGACGTTCCCTGACTGATCACCATTTCTCCTTCATTTACAGACGCTCCCTGACCGATCACCATTTCCCCTTCATTTACAGACGTTCCCTGACTGATCACCATTTCTCCTTCATTTACAGACGCTCCCTGACCGATCACCATTTCTCCTTCATTTACAGACGCCCCTCGACCGATCACCATTTCTCCTTCATTTGCAGACGCCCCCCGACCAATCACCATTTCTCCTTCATTTACAGACGCTCCCTGACCGATCACCATTTCTCCTTCATTTTGCAGACGCTGCCTGACCGATCACCATTTCTCCTTCATTTACAGACGCTCCCTGACCGATCACCATTTCTCCTTCATTTACAGACGCTCCCTGACCGATCACCATTTCTCCTTCATTTACAGACGCTCCCTGACCGATCACCATTTCCCCTTCATTTACAGACGCTCCCTGACCGATCACCATTTCTCCTTCATTTACAGACGCTCCCTGACCGATCACCATTTCCCCTTCATTTACAGACGCTCCCTGACCGATCACCCTTTCTCCTTCATTTCCAGACGCTCCCTGACCGATCACCATTTCTCCTTCATTTACAGACGCTCCCTGACCGATCACCATTTCCCCTTCATTTACAGACGCTCCCTGACCGATCCCCATTTCTCCTTCATTTACAGACGCTCCCTGACCGATCCCCATTTCCCCTTCATTTCCCGGCGGGTAGTGAGGGGGGGATAATGTTCACTGTTTTATATTCGGGTCTGGGGCCGCACTCGGGGTTTGTAAAGCCTGAGCCTGGGCCTGAGCCCGGACCCGGGCCCCGGGGTTTATTGAGCCTCTTGCTCCGATCCTCTGACCTGCACCGAACGCGCTCCTCCCGCAGCCTCGACTGGCCGCGCATGCTCAGGACACACTGACCGATCATGAGTCACTACTGCGCCTGCGCACTGGGCTCCACTGATTCGGATAGGGCACAATCTGAACCGCGCTGCATGCTGGGTGATGCAGCCGCCATTGATGATCTTAATATCAGACCGAAAAACAAAGACATTGGAAGCAGATAATTCAAGTGTTTAATTTATTATATAAATAATTCAATCGTTCAATTCATTAAATAATCAATTGTTTAATTTATTACATAAACAATTAGTGTTTAATTTATCATAGAAATAATTCAATAGTTTGATTCATTATATAAATATTCCTTCGTTTAATTTATTACATAAAGAATTCAATATTTAGTTGAATTATTTATATAATAAATTAAACACGAGACTTCTTTATATAATAAAGTCAACAGTTGATTATGTGTAATGAATTAAACCTTTGAATTATTTATATAATAAATTAAACAATTGATTATTTATACAATAAATAATGTTTTGAAATTCTTCATACAATAAATTAAATAATGGATTATTAATATGATTAAATAAACACTTGAATCTTTGTATGATAAGTTAAACCTGTGAATTAATTATATAATTTAAACACTTGACCTCTTTATATAATAAACTAAACAATTGGTTATTTATATAATAAATTAAACAATTGATTTTTTTATATAATAAATTAAACACCTGAATTATTTATATAATAAATTAAACAATTGTTTCTTCACAGAATAAATTTAACACTTGAATTATTTGTATAATAATTTCATCAATTGAATTATTTAGATGCTTAATTTATGAAAATAATTCAATAGTTTAATTTAACAACTGACGTAGTTATGTAAGAAATTAAACAATTGATTATTTATATAATGAATTAAACTATTGAATTATTTATATAATAAATGAAACAGTTGAATTATTTAAATAATAAATTAAACAAATAAACTATTTATGTAATAAATTATACACTTGAATGCTTCATTAATAAATTAAACACTTGTTTATTTGTATAATAAATTCACCAATTGAATTATTTATACAATAAATTAAACGGAACTATTTATATATTAAATTATACACTTGAATTATTATATAATTAAACTACTGAATTATTTATCCAATATATTAATCAATTTAATTATTCATAGAATAAATTAAACAATTCAATAATTTACATAAAAAATTAAACACTTGAATTATTTATAATATATTGAACAATTGAATTATTTACATAATAAATTTAGCTATTGAATTTTTTATACAATAAATTAAACTCTTGGTTATTTATATAATAAATTAATCAATTGAATAATTTAAACTATTGAATTCTCTTTATAATAAATGAAACATTTGAAGTATTCATATAATAAATTAAACACTTGAAAACAATTTAATTATTGATATAACAAAATAAGCAATTCATTACTTATTTAATGAATTAAACTATTGAGTTATTTATATTACATTTTAAACTTTTCAATTATTTATATAATAAATGAAGCCAGCTTGGACAAAATGGCGGCAAGCGCGGCCACCATCTTGGAAAAAATGGCAGCTGCCGCCATCTTGTCAGATGGCGGCAAGAGGCCGACAGACTGTCCCCAGTGATCCCGCAGTGACCCCAGGATGTCCCAGTGACCCCAGAGTGATGCCTGTCCCTTTCGAACAGGTCAATCCCACCACCAAGAATCTTACAGCGCAGGAGGCCTCTCGGCCCATCATGCCTGTGCTGGCTCTTTGAAAGAGCTGTCCAATTAGTCCCACTCCCCTGCCCTTTCCCCACAGCCCTGCAAATGTTTCCTTTCAGTGTTTATCCAATTCCCTTTTGAAAGTTATTATTAAATCTGCTTCCACCGCCCTTTCAGGCAGCGCATTCCAGATCATAACTCGCTGCGTAAAATAAAACCCTCATCGCCATCTGGTTCTTTTGCCAATTACCTTAAATCTGTGTCCTCTGGTTGCCGACCCTTCTGCCACTGGAAATAGTTTCTCCTTATTTAATCTATTAAAACTCTTCATAATTTTGAACACCTCTATTAAATCTCCCCGTAACCTTCTCTGCTCAAAAGAGAATAATCCCAGTCTCTCCGCATAACTGAAGTCCCTCATCCCTGGTACCATTCTAGTAAATCTCCTCTGCACCCTCTCCAAGGCTTTGACATCCTTCCTAAAGTGTGGCACCCAGAATTGGACACAATACTCCAGCTGAGGCCTAACCAGTGTTTTAGAAAGGTTTAGTATAACTTCCTTGCTTTCGTATTCGATGCCTCTATTAATAAAGCCCAGGATCCTTCAAGGATTTGTGTCTGTGCACTCCCCAGGTCTCTCTGTTCCTGCATTCCCTTTAAAATTGTACCATTTAGTTTATATTGCCTCTCCTCATTCTTCCTGCCAAAATGTATCACTTCCCACTTCTCTGCATTAAATTTCATCTGCCATGTGTCTGCCCATTCCACCAGTCTATGTCCTCCTGAAGTCTGTTACTATCCTCCACATTGTTTACTACATTTCCGAGTTTCGTGTCATCTGCAAAGTTTGAAATTATACCCTGAATACCCAAGTGCAAGTCATTAATATATATCAAAAAGAGCAGTGGTCCTAATACTGACCCCTGGGGAACACCACTGTATATTTCCCTCCAGTCTGAAAAACAACCGTTCACCACTACTCTCTGTCCCTTAGCCAATTTTGTAACCATGCAGCCACTGTCCCTTTAATCCCAGGGGCTTCAAATGATCCCTTCTGTCTCTGGACCCCGTTTATACCGTCCTTCCCCAAAAACTTATTCCACAACTCTGCCCTCTGGTGTAGAAAGGTCCCAGCCCTCTGACTCCAACTCCCTGGTTTAGATGAGTGGAGGCCTCCAGCCCATGGAGCACCCCATCTAACGGCCCATGAAAGGACTCTGTGTTTTCCCTCTGCTACCCTACTGAGAGCCTCCCCTCCGGGTGTTCCATCCTGCCCACACTCGCCCCAGTTTGTACACACGTTCCCTTATCCTGCAGTCAAACTTGGAATGAAAATATGCAGAATCTTATCTGCCTCCACAAGGCCCCCTTGTCAGAAGGTGGTGGGTTCGAGCCCCACTCCAGAGACTCGAGCACCTAATCCAGGCCGACACTCCCAGTGCAGTACTGAGGGAGTGCCGCACTGTCTGAGGTGCCGTCTTTCGGATGAGACGTTAAACTGAGTCCCTGCCTGCCCCTCTCAGGTGGACGTAAAAGATCCCACGGCCACTAATGGGAGAAGAGCAGAATTCTCCCCTGGGTGTTCTGGCCAATATTTATCCCTCAACCAATGCCACTAAAACACAGATTATCTGGTCATTATCACAACGCTGTTTGTGGGATCTTGCTGTGCGCAAATTGGCTGCCCGTTTCCTAAATTGCAACAGTGACTACACTTCAAAATAGTACATTATTGGCTATAAAGTCCTTTGGGACATCCCGAGGTCGTGGAAGGGGCTATATAAATGTACGTTTTTTAAAAAACTAAGTCCCTTTGACACTGGGGATCAGTCCTGCAGTCCTTTTAACTCCTGGCCCCTGGTACCCAAGCCCTGGACCACCCCTCTTTACTCCGAGGGCGAGTGGAGGGCAGTTGGGGCAAGGGATGCTTTGCCACAAAGTGCCTGAAGCAGAGCCCACTGCATCTTTCACAGGACGACTGGATAACCGTATGAAGCTGAGGCTCGTGCTATGGGGGAGAGAAGGGGAGAGGGGCTTATGTCCCGGGAGGTGGAGGGAGCTAAAACCCACAAACTTCTGACTCGGAGGGGTGAGTGACGCTGACCGAGGAACGAGACAGGGTCCCCGAGACCGAGAGCAGTAAGTGGAGAAGGGGCGGGTGTTGCAGACTGAAGCCTGTGCTGGGTGCTCCTACCATTGGTGTCCCTCATCTCTTCCTCTCGCTGCTTCATGTCGGCAAAGTCATTGACGATCGACTCTGACAGATCCTCCAATCGTCGCAGCTCCACCTCAAGTGGCTTCAGCTTCTCCGCCTTGGCGATCTGGGCAGGGAGAGAGAGAGAGAGAGACGGCCTGTAAGATCGGACAAAGATGTAGTAAATCCATTGTTGACTTGAGAGACCCACACTACAGAAAGGATATTGAAGCACTGGAGGCAGTGCGGGAAGGATTTACAAGGACGTTACAGGAATTGAGTGGATGCGGACGTGCCCGTCACGATAGATTGAGCAGGCTGGGGCTCTTTTCTCTGTAAAAGACTAAAAGGAGACCCGATAGAGATATTCAAAATTAGGATTGGTGAATGTGGAGAAACTGCTTCCACTAGTGGGGGAGACCAGAACAAGGGGGCCGAAATATAAGAGAGGCACGAAAAGATCAAGTAAAGAATTCAGGAGGAATTTCTTTACAGAGAGCGGTGAGAATGTGGAACTCGCTGCGAAACAGAGTGATTGAGGCGAATAGTATTTAAGGGGAGGCTTGATGCGTATATGAGGGAGAAAGGAATCGAGGGATATGGGGGCAGAGTGGGAGGAGGCTCGTGTGGAGGATAAACACCAGCATGAAGCCACTGGGCCGAATGGCCTGTTTCTCTGCTGTAGATTCTACATTACCGCAGGGAAGGGGATATAAAGCACGGACACTCACATCCTCATAGTTCTTGGCTTCAACTCCATGTTTGGTGTTCAGAATAATCAGCTGGTCAGGAACTCGAAAATGGCCTGAGAACAAGAAAACACCGAGCTTAGGACCGGCCCCCGCCGACACCCCGTGTGGGACCCGCGCCCCCGCCGACATTACTGCTCCATGGTCATGGAACTGCGCACTCCCACAGGGGCCCCTGAACCCCCAAACCCACGGGGACTACGTACTCCCACAGGGGCCCCTGAACCCCCAAACCCACGGGGACTACGTACTCCCACACGGGCCCCTGAACCCCCAAACCCACGGGGACTCCGCACTCCCACACGGGACCCTGAACCCCCAAACCCACGGGGACTCCGCACTCCCACACGGGCCCCTGAACCCCCAAACCCACGGGGACTCCGTACTCCCACACGGGTCCCTGAACCCCCAAACCCATGGGGACTCCGCACTCCCACACGGCCCCTGAACCCCCAAACCCACGGGGACTCCGCACTCCCACAGGGGCCCCTGAACCCCCAAACCCACGGGGACTCCGCACTCCCACACGGGCCCCCGAACCCCCAAACCCACGGGGACTCCGCACTCCCACACGGGCCCCCGAACCCCCAAACCCACGGGGACTCCGCACTCCCACAGGGGCCCCTGAACCCCCAAACCCACGGGGACTCCGCACTCCCACACGGGCCCCCGAACCCCCAAACCCATGGGGACTCCGCACTCCCACACGGCCCCTGAACCCCCAAACCCACGGGGACTCCGCACTCCCACAGGGGCCTCTGAACCCCCAAACCCACGGGGACTCCGCACTCCCACAGGGGCCTCTGAACCCCCAAACCCACGGGGACTCCGCACTCCCACACAGGCCCCAGAACCCCCAAACCCACGGGGACTACGTACTCCCACACGGGTCCCTGAACCCCCTGGCTTCTGTGGGGGATACCGGGAGGAGGCCGAGATGGATCATCCACTCGGCACTTCTGGCTGAAGATGGCTGCAAACGCTTCAGCCTGGTCTTTTGCACTCACGTGCTGGACTCCGCCATCATTGAGGATGGGGATGTTTACAGAGCCTCCTCCTCCCGTTAGTTGTTTAATTGTCCACCACCATTCACGACTGGATGTAGCAGGACTGCAGAGCTTTGATCTGATCCGTTGGTTGTGGAATCACTTAGCTCTGTCTATAGCATGTTGGTTCCGCTGTTTACCATGCATGTAGTCCTGAGTTGTAGCTTCACCAGGTTGGCACCTCATTTTTAGCTATGTCTGGTGGTGCTCCTGGCATGCTCTTATACACTCCTCATTGAACCAGGGTTGATCCCCTGGCTTGTTGGTAATGGTGGAGTGAGGAAAATGTCGGGCCATGAGGTTACAGATTGTGCTGGAATACAATTCTGCTGCTGCTGATGGCCCACAGCGCCTCATGGATGCCCAGTTTTGAGCTGCTAGATCTGTTCTGAATCGATCCCATTTAGCACGGTGGTAGTGCCACACAACACGTTGGATGGTGTCCTCAGTGCGAAGACGGGACTTCGTCTCCACGAGGACTGTGCGGTGGTCACTCCTACCAATACTGTCATGGACAGATGCATCTGTGACAGGTGGATTGGTGAGGGCAAAGTCAAGTAGGTTTTTCCCTCGTGTTGGTTTGCTCATCACCTGCCGCAGGCCCAGTCTGGCAGCTATGTTGCGAACAGTCCTTTTATACTTGTTTTAACTGTCTGATTCACTTGTTTTATTCCTTATGCTATCTGCACTTGTGGAGAGAACTCTTATTTGGGCAACAGACCTACTGGACCACATCTCGAATATACTGTGTGCAGTTTTGGTCTCCTTATTTAAGGAAGGACATAATTGCTTTGGAGGCGGTTCAGAGAAGGTTCACTCGACTGATTCCTGGGATGAGGGGGTTATCTTATGAGGAAAGGTTGGACAAGTTGGGCCTGGACACACTGGAGTTTAGAAGAATGAGAGGTGATCTTATTGAAACAGATAAGATCCTGAGGAGACTAGAAGGGGTAGATGCTGAGAGGATGTTTCCCCTTGTGGGAGAGACTAGAACTCGGGGACCACAGTTTAAAAATAAATGGTCTCCCATTTAAGACGGAGATGAGGAGAAACTTTTTCTCTCAGAGGGTGGTGAGTCTGTGGAACTCCCTTCCCCAGAGAGCGGTGGAGGCCGGGTCAGTGAATCTTTTTAAGGCTGAGTTAGATAGATTCCTGATTAACAGGGGAGTCAAAGGTTATAGTTGGTAGATGGGAAAGTAGGGTTGAGGTCACAATCAGATCAGCCTTGATCTTATCAAATGGCAGAGGGGCCGAATGGCCGAGTCCTGCTCTTAATTCGTAGGTTCTGATGCTGTTTTTCTCACTTCTTAAATATATCACACTTGTTTTTCATCACTGCTGTATTATTTTTTAATCAGTTATTTTATTATTTCCTGTATTTTTTGATGAACCTGAAGTATTTATATTACCTGTGACACTATTTGTGACCTGGACTTTGTTCTCATCCCTTTTTCTTATCAGTGAGCTATTTTCACTTTTATTATTATTTCTGCCCGAGCCCTCCCCGTACCCCAGGATCCCCCCCCTCGGACTCACTCACCCGGGGGCAGGCGGCTCTCGAAGCAGATCTCGAACATGTCGTAGTCGTCAGTGGTGAAGGCGAATTTGCCCTTAGTCGCCTCCTCCTTAGAGTACAGGATGTGGCCGGAGGAGTCCGTCACCTGGGGGAGGGGAAACAGAGAGGTTACACCCTGGCTCCAGCCCGGAACTGTCCCCCACAGCTCCCTCCCCACACCACCCTCCCAATGGTGGAAAGGTACAAAAAGATCATTAAAAAGGATAATGGAACGTTGGCCTTTATCTCGAGGGCTGGAATACAAAGAGGTGGAAGTTATATTACAGCTGGACAGAGCTCTGGTCAGACCCCATCTGGAGACACTGCGTCCAGTTCTGGGCACCGTCCCCTCAGGAAGGATATATCGGCCTCGGAGGGGGTGCAGTGCAGATTCACCAGAATAACACCGGGGCTAAAAGGGTTAAATTACGAGGACAGGTTGCAGAGACGAGGCTTGTATTCCCTCGAGTGTAGAAGATTAAGGGGTGATCGAATCGAGGGGTTTAAGATGATTAAAGGATTTGATGGGGTCGATAGAGAGAAACTATTTCCTCTGGTGGGGGGAGTCCAGAACAAGGGGGAATAATCTTAAAATTAGAGCCCGGCCGTTCAGGGGTGATGTCAGGAAGCATTTCTTCACACAAAGGGGAGTGGGAATCTGGAACTCTCTCCCCGGAAAAGGGGGAGGCCGGGGGTCAATTGAAAATTTCAAAACTGAGATTGATGGATTTTTGTTGGGTGAGGGGATTAAAGGGAATGGAACCAAGGGGGGAAATGGAGTGAAATACAAATCAGACATGGTCGGACTGAATGGGGAACAAGGTCACTCCCCCCCCCCCTCCCCCCCCTCCCCCCCTCCCCCTCCCCCCCTCCCCCTCCCCCTCCCCCCCCCCCCTCCCCCTCCCCCTCCCCCCCCCCCTCCCTCTCTCTCCCCCCTCCCTCTCCCCCTTGAGGTGGGGGCGGGCGGCCGGCTGTTCGCTCAGCTCGGACTCTCCGCTCACCAGCCTGTCCTTGTGGATCTCCTCCCGCAGGTGGGATTTCTCTCTGATATGGGTGGGATTTCTCCCTGATACGGGTGGGATTTCTCCCTGATACGGGTGGGATTTCTCCCTGATAGGGGTGGGATTTCTCCCTGATAGGGGTGGGATTTCTCCCTGATATGGGTGGGATTTCTCCCTGATAGGGGTGGGATTTCTCCCTGATAGGGGTGGGATTTCTCCCTGATAGGGGTGGGATTTCTCCCTGACACGGGTGGGATTTCTCCCTGATATGGGTGGGATTTCTCCCTGACACGGGTGGGATTTCTCCCTGATACGGGTGGGATTTCTCTCTGATACGGGTGGGATTTCTCCCTGATAGGGGTGGGATTTCTCCCTGATATGGGTGGGATTTCTCCCTGATAGGGGTGGGATTTCTCCCTGATAGGGGTGGGATTTCTCCCTGATAGGGGTGGGATTTCTCCCTGACACGGGTGGGATTTCTCCCTGATACGGGTGGGATTTCTCTCTGATACGGGTGGGATTTCTCCCTGATACGGGTGGGATTTCTCTCTGATACGGGTGGGATTTCTCCCTGACACGGGTGGGATTTCTCCCTGACACGGGTGGGATTTCTCCCTGATATGGGTGGGATTTCTCTCTGATACGGGTGGGATTTCTCCCTGATATGGGTGGGATTTCTCCCTGACACGGGTGGGATTTCTCCCTGATACGGGTGGGATTTCTCCCTGATATGGGTGGGATTTCTCCCTGACACGGGTGGGATTTCTCCCTGATACGGGTGGGATTTCTCTCTGATACGGGTGGGATTTCTCCCTGATACGGGTGGGATTTCTCTCTGATACGGGTGGGATTTCTCCCTGACACGGGTGGGATTTCTCCCTGACACGGGTGGGATTTCTCCCTGATATGGGTGGGATTTCTCTCTGATACGGGTGGGATTTCTCTCTGATACGGGTGGGATTTCTCCCTGATGCGGGTGGGATTTCTCTCTGATGTGGGTGGGATTTCTCTCTGATATGGGTGGGATTTCTCTCTGATGTGGGTGGGATTTCTCTCTGATGTGGGTGGGATTTCTCTCTGATGTGGGTGGGATTTCTCTCTGATGTGGGTGGGATTTCTCCCTGATACGGGTGGGATTTCTCTCTGATCTGGGTGGGATTTCTCTCTGATGTGGGTGGGATTTCTCCCTGATACGGGTGGGATTTCTCCCTGATATGGGTGGGATTTCTCTCTGATATGGGTGGGATTTCTCTCTGATATGGGTGGGATTTCTCTCTGATATGGGTGGGATTTCTCCCTGATATGGGTGGGATTTCTCTCTGATATGGGTGGGATTTCTCTCTGATATGGGTGGGATTTCTCCCTGATATGGGTGGGATTTCTCTCTGATATGGGTGGGATTTCTCTCTGATATGAGTCGGATTTCTCCCTGATATGGGTGGGATTTCTCTCTGATATGAGTCGGATTTCTCCCTGATATGGGTGGGATTTCTCTCTGATATGGGTGGGATTTCTCTCTGATATGGGTGGGATTTCTCTCTGATGTGGGTGGGATTTCTCTCTGATATGGGTGGGATTTCTCCCTGATATGGGTGGGATTTCTCTCTGATATGGGTGGGATTTCTCTCTGATATGGGTGGGATTTCTCCCTGATATGAGTCGGATTTCTCCCTGATATGGGTGGGATTTCTCCCTGATGTGGGTGGGATTTCTCTCTGATATGGGTGGGATTTCTCCCTGATATGAGTCGGATTTCTCCCTGATATGGGTGGGATTTCTCTCTGATATGGGTGGGATTTCTCTCTGATATGGGTGGGATTTCTCTCTGATGTGGGTGGGATTTCTCTCTGATGTGGGTGGGATTTCTCTCTGATATGGGTGGGATTTCTCCCGGATGTGGGTGGGATTTCTCCCGGATATGGGTGGGATTTCTCCCGGATATGGGTGGGATTTCTCTCTGATATGGGTGGGATTTCTCCCGGATGTGGGTGGGATTTCTCCCGGATATGGGTGGGATTTCTCCCGGATATGGGTGGGATTTCTCCCGGATATGGGTGGGATGTCTCCCTGATGTGGGTGGGATTTCTCCCTGATGTGGGTGGGATTTCTCCCTGATGTGGGTGGGATTTCTCCCTGATGTGGGTGGGATTTCTCCCTGATGTGGGTGGGATAAATCCGTCCCATATCAGTTACCTGTCAGTATTGGGCCAATGGTCTATCAGTAACTCCCTCAGGTGTACAGATTACACTAACCCTTCGATAAACTCACCCTCGGTGATGCTTGACTTTAAATTTAAATCCAGGGACCATCGCAGTCCCTTTACTGTCCCAATGTTAGTGGGTGAGCAGCAGTCAGTGTCTGGGACATTGACATCTGGTCAGGGGCCTCACAATGTCCCGTGTCCTGGTTACTCAAACACTCTCCCAGCTCTCTCTCTCTCTCTCTCTCTCTCCTCACTCTTGTTTGCATGTGTTGCTCAATGTGCATCTGTGGCCTTTTGGAGATCTTATCTGAGCCTCTGATATGAAGAGTCTATTGTTCTCATTCTGTGACCATCCTTTAACGAACACAACAAGCTCCCACATTTTAAAGGCCGACATTGTCTGATCCCCGACACACGGTGCAACATTCAAATCTGTTGGTCGCAGGGAATGAGAATATCCGGCAGCCTCAGAAGTGACAATGGGTCCAGTTTGTGATCGAGCAACTTCCTTGTATCCTGGCGTTAACTCACGGGGATTCAGGGAATCAGCAAATTGGTGATAACGGAGATCGATGAAACCATCAGGGACCAGGCCTTGGACAAGGGGCAGTTGGGAGTGAGATGGAAAGTCAGGCGTCCATTTTCACACACAGTGTAAGACACAGAGGAATAAAGTGCTGCAGAAAGATTGAGGTTACTGAGGGTACGGTAGCACCATGGTTCTGTCTCTGGACTATTGATCCAGAGGCCTGGACTATTGATCCAGTAGGACGAGAGTTTAAATCCCCCCATGTCCATTTGAGAAATTGAATTCAGTTTATAAACCAGTTGAAAATAAAGAGCTGGTCTCAGAAACAGTGACCGTGAAACTGTCGGATTGTAAAAACCCAACTGGTTCACTAATGTCCTTTAGGGAAGGAAACCTGCCGTCCTTACTCGGTCTGGGCCTATATGTGACTCCACTCCCACACCAACGTGGTTGACGTTTAATTGCCCTCTGAAGTTCAAGACGAGGGCTCATCACCACCTTCTCAGGGCAACGAGGGACGGGCAATAAATGGCGGCCTTGCCAGCGACGCCCACATCCCGAGAATGAATAAATATATCCACTATTCACCTGTAAGGCAATCCTTGGGCTGGACTCCCCGCACTTTCACCCCACTCCTTCAATTTAGAATTATTTCACCCAGAGGGTGGTGAGGGTCTGGAACCCACTGCCTGAGAGGGTGGGAGAGGCAGAAACCCTCAACTCATTTAAAAAGAACCTGGATGTGCACCTGAAGTGCCGTAACCTCCAGGGCTACGGACCGAGTGCTGGAAAGTGGGGTCAGGCTGGGTGGTTTCTCACCTTAAATCTACGCCCTTTTGTTCTTGACCCTTCTGCCAATGGGAACAGTTTCTCTCTATCTACTCTGTCTGGACCCTTCATGATTTTGAACACCTCGATCAAATCTCCTCGCAACCGTCTCTGTTCCAAGGAGAACAACCCCAGCTTCTCCAGTCTATCCACGTAACGAAAGTCCCTCATCCCTGGAATCATTCCAGTAAATCTCCTCTGCACCCTCTCTATACTCGAGGGAAATACAAGCCGAGTCCATGCAACCTGTCCTCGTAATTTAACCCTTTTAGCCCTGCCTTCACATCCTTTCTAAAGTGCGGTGCCCAGAAATGGACACAATACTCCAGTTGTGGTCGAACCAGTGTTTTATAAAGGTTCATCATGACTTCCTTGCTTTTGTACTCTCTGCCTCTATTGATAAAACCCAGGATCCCGTCTGCTTTTTTAACCACTTTCTCAACCTGCCCTGCCACCTTCAACGATTTGTGCACACAGACCCCCAGATCTCTCTGTTCCTGTACCCCTTTTAGAATTGTCCCCTCTGGAGAGAGCAGAAAGATTTAGGGGCCCACGTACAAAAATCACTAAAAACTAATGGGCAGGTACAAAAAATAATTTCTAAGGCTGATGGAATGTTGGCCTTTATCTGAAGGGGGCTGGAATACAAAGGGAGGAAGTTATGCTCCAGTTATATGAGGCTCTGGTCAGACCCCATCTGGAGAACTGGGTTCAGTTCTGGGCACCGTCCCCTCAGGAAGGATATATTGGTCTTGGAGGGGGTGCAGCCCAGATTCACCAGAATGATACCGGGGCTAAAAGGGTTAAATTACAAGGACAGGTTGCAGAGACTAGGCTTGTATTCCCTCGAGTGTAGAAGATTAAGGGGTGATCGAATCGAGGGGTTTAAGATGATTAAAGGATTTGATGGGGTGGATGGAGAGAAACTATTTCCTGTGATGGGGGGGGGGGGAGACCAGAACAAGGTGGGGGGAGGGGGGCAGAACCTTAAAATTCGAGCTCGGCTGTTCAGGGGTGATGTCAGGAAGCATTTCTCCACACAAAGGGGAGTGGGAATCTGGAAATCCCTCCCCCAAAAAGCTGTCGAGTCTGGGGACCAATTGAAAATGTCAAAACTGAGATTGATCGATTTTTGTTGGGTGAGGGGATTAAGGGAAATGGGTGGGATTTCTCTGTGATATGGGTGGGATTTCTCTGTGATATGGGTGGGATTTCTCTGTGATATGGGTGGGCTTTCTCTCTGATATTGGCGGGACTTCTCTTTGATATGGGTGGGATTTCCCTCTTGTATGGGTGGGATTTCCCTCTTGTATGGGTGGGATTTCTCCCTGATATGGGTGGGATTTCTCCCTGATATGGGTGGGATTTCTCCCTGATATGGGTGGGATTTCTCCCTGATATGGGTGGGATTTCTCCCTGATATGGGTGGGATTTCTCCCTGATATGGGTGCTATTTGTTTCTGATATTGGTGGGTTTTCTCGTGGATATGGCTGGGATTTCTCTCTGATATGGTTGGGTTTTCTCGTGGATATGGCTGGGATTTCTCTCTGATATGGGTGTGATGTGTCTCTGATTTCAGTGCGATTTGTCTCTGATAAGGGTGGGATTTCTCTCGGATGTGGGCGGGATTTCTCTCGGATGTGGGCGGGATTTCTCTCGGATGTGGGCGGGATTTCTCTCGGATGTGGGCGGGATTTCTCTCGGATGTGGGCGGGATTTCTCTCGGATGTGGGCGGGATTTCTCTCGGATGTGGGCGGGATTTCTCTCGGATGTGGGCGGGATTTCTCTCGGATGTGGGCGGGATTTCTCTCGGATGTGGGCGGGATTTCTCTCGGATGTGGGCGGGATTTCTCTCGGATGTGGGCGGGATTTCTCTCGGATGTGGGCGGGATTTCTCTCGGATGTGGGCGGGATTTCTCTCGGATGTGGGCGGGATTTCTCTCGGATGTGGGCGGGATTTCTCTCGGATGTGGGCGGGATTTCTCTCGGATGTGGGCGGGATTTCTCTCGGATGTGGGCGGGATTTCTCTCGGATGTGGGCGGGATTTCTCTCGGATGTGGGCGGGATTTCTCTCGGATGTGGGCGGGATTTCTCTCGGATGTGGGCGGGATTTCTCTCGGATGTGGGCGGGATTTCTCTCGGATGTGGGCGGGATTTCTCTCGGATGTGGGCGGGATTTCTCTCGGATGTGGGCGGGATTTCTCTCGGATGTGGGCGGGATTTCTCTCGGATGTGGGCGGGATTTCTCTCGGATGTGGGCGGGATTTCTCTCGGATGTGGGCGGGATTTCTCTCGGATGTGGGCGGGATTTCTCTCGGATGTGGGCGGGATTTCTCTCGGATGTGGGCGGGATTTCTCTCGGATGTGGGCGGGATTTCTCTCGGATATGTGTGATATAAATCCGTCCCATATCAGTTACCTGTCAGTATTGGGGCAATGGTCTATCAGTAACTCCCTCAGGTGTACAGATTACACTAATCCTTCGATAAACACACCCTCGGTGATGCTTGACTTTAAATTTAAATTCAGAGACCATCGCAGTCCCTTTACTGTCCCAATGTTAGTGGGTGAGCAGCAGTCAGTGTCTGGGACATTGACATCTGGTCAGGGGCCTCACAATGTCCTGTGTCCTGGTTACTCAAACACTCTCCCAGCTCTCTCTCTCTCTCTCTCTCCTCACTCTTGTTTGCATGTGTTGTGAAATGTGCATCTGTGGCCTTTGGGAGATCTTATCTGAGCCTCTGATATGAAGAGTCTATTGTTCTCATTCTGTGACCATCCTTTAACGAACACAACAAGCTCCCACATTTTAAAGGCCGACATTGTCCGATCCCTGACACACGGTGCAACATTCAAATCTGTTGGTCGCAGGGAATGAGAATATCCGGCAGCCTCAGAAGTGACAATGGGTCCAGTTTGTGATCGAGCAACTTCCTTGTATCCTGGCGTTAACTCACGGGGATTCAGGGAATCAGCAAATTGGTGATAACGGAGATCGATGAAACCATCAGGGACCAGACCTTGGACAAGGGGCAGTTGGGAGTGAGATGGAAAGTCAGGCGTCCATTTTCACACACAGTGTAAGACACAGAGGAATAAAGTGCTGCAGAAAGATTGAGGTTACTGAGGGTACGGTAGCACCATGGTTATGTCTCTGGACTATTGATCCAGAGGCCTGGACTATTGATCCAGGAGAATGAGAGTTCAAATCCCCCCCATGTCCATTTGAGAAATTGAATTCAGTTTATAAACCAGTTGAAAATAAAGAGCTGGTCTCAGTAACAGTGACCGTGAAACTGTCGGATTGTAAAAACCCAACTGGGTCACTAATGTCCTTTAGGGAAGGAAACCTGCCGTCCTTACTCGGTCTGGGCCTATATGTGACTCCAGTCCCACACCAACGTGGTTGACGTTTAATTGCCCTCTGAAGTTCAAGACGAGGGCTCACCACCACCTTCTCAGGGCAACGAGGGACGGGCAATAAATGGCGGCCTTGCCAGTGACGCCCACATCCCGAGAATGAATAAATATATCCGCTATTCACCTGTAAGGCAATCCTTGGGCTGGACTCCCCGCACTTTCACCCCACTCCTTCAATTTAGAATTATTTCACCCAGAGGGTGGTGGGGGTCTGGAACTCACTGCCTGAGAGGGTGGGAGAGGCAGAAACCCTCAACTCATTTAAAAAGAACCTGGATGTGCACCTGAAGTGTCAGAACCTCCAGGGCTACGGACCGAGTGCTGGAAAGTGGGGTCAGGCTGGGTGGTTTCTCACCTTAAATCTACGCCCTCTGGTTCTCGACCGTTCCTCCAATGGGAACAGTTTCTCTCGATCTACTCTGTCTGGACCCTTCATGATTTTGAATACCTCGATCAAATCTCCTCGCAACCGTCTCTGTTCCAAGGAGAACAACCCCAGCTTCTCCAGTCTATTCACATAACTAAAGTCCCTCATCCCTGGAATCATTCCAGTAAATCTCCTCTGCACCCTCACTAAGGACTTCACATCTTTCCTAAAGTGTAGTGCCCAGAAATGGACACAATGCTCCAGTTGTGGTCGAACCAGTGTTTTATAAAGGTTCATCATGACTTCCTTGCTTTTGTACTCTCTGCCTCTATTTATAAAGCCCAGGATCCCATATGCTTTTTTAACCACTTTCTCAACCTGCCCTGCCACCTTCAACGATTTGTGCACATATACCCCCAGATCTCTCTGTTCCTCTACCCCTTTTAGAATTGTACCCTCCAGAGAGAGCAGAAAGATTTAGGGGCCCATGTACAGAAATCACTAAAAACTAATGGGCAGGTACAGAAAATAATTTCTAAGGCTGATGGAATGTTGGCCTTTATCTGAAGGGGGCTGGAATACAAAGGGAGGAAGTTATGCTCCAGTTATATGAGGCTCTGGTCAGACCCCATCTGGAGAACTGGGGGTTCAGTTCTGGGCACCGTCCCCTCAGGAAGGATATATTGGCCTTGGAGGGGGTGCAGCCCAGATTCACCAGAATGATACCGGGGCTAAAAGGGTTAAATTACAAGGACAGGTTGCAGAGACTCGGCTTGTATTCCCTCGAGTATAGAAGATTAAGGGGTGATCGAATCGAGGGGTTTAAGATGATTGAAGGATTTGATAGGGTCGATAGAGAGAAACTATTTCCTGTGGGGGGAGTCCAGAACAAGGGGGAATAATCTTAAAATTAGAGCCCGGCCGTTCAGGGGTGATGTCAGGAAGCATTTCTCCACACAAAGGGGAGTGGGAATCTGGAAATCCCTCCCCCAAAAAGCTGTTGAGTCTGGGGGCCAATTGAAAATGTCAAAACTGAGATTGATGGATTTTCGTTGGGTGAGGGGATTAAAGGGAATGGAACCAAGGTGGGGAGATGGAGTTAAGATACAGATCAGACATGATCGAACTGACTGGCAGAGCAGGTTCGAGGGGCTGAATGGCCTCCTCCTGTTCGTATATAAAGTTCCATTACACTCAGCCCATTAGCAATTGTGGGAGGGATTTATCCAGCGAATATTCTGCCTCGAGCACTCAATTCCCGATAAAGTTCCAATCAACACGCAGCCCATTCCCCAATTCTGACCCATTCCTGATATCGTGTTTCTCAGAGGATGGTCACAGAATGAGAACAATAGACTTTTCATATCAGAGGCACAGATAAGATCTCCCAAAGGCCACAGATGCACATTGAGCAACACATGCAAACAAGAGTGAGGAGAGAGAGAGAGCTGGGAGAGTGTTTGAGTAACCAGGACACAGGACATTGTGAGGCCCCTGACCAGATGTCAATGTCCCAGACACTGACTGCTGCTCACCCATTAACATTAGGACAGTAAAGGGACTGCGATGGTCCCTGGATTTAAATTTAAAGTCAAGCATCACCGAGGGTGTGTTTATCGAAGGATTAGTGTAATCTGTACACCTGAGGGAGTTACTGATAGACCATTGCCCCAATACCGACATAGAATCATAGAATCTTACAGGGCAGAAGGAGGCCGTTCGGCCCGTCGTGCCTGTGCTGGCTCTTTGAAAGAGCTGTCCAATTTCGTCCCACACCCCAGCTTTTACCCCATAACGCTACAAATTAGCCCCCTTCAAGTCCATGTCCAATTGCCTTTTGACGGTCCCGATGGAACCTGCTTCCACCCCCCGCTTTCAGGGAGTGCGTTCCAGATCATGACAACTCCCGGTGTGAAAACATTTCTCCTCATTTCCCCTCTCGATCTTTTGCCGATTATTTTAAATCGATGACCTCTGGTTACCGACCCACTTGCCGGAGGAAACGGTTTCTCCCTATTTGCTCTGTTCAAACCCCCTCATGATTTTGAACACCTCGATCAGGTCTCCCCTTAACCTTCTCTGCTCTGAGGAGAACAATCCCAGCGTCTCCCATCTCTCCACATAACTGAAATCCCTCATCGTATTCCTGATGTGGGAGAGATTTATCCTGGGAATATTCTCTCCCTAACACTCAATGCCCATTAATGTCCCTTTCGGGAATGAAACCTGCCGTCCTTACCCGGTCTGGGCCGAGATGTGACTCCAGTCCCACACCAACATGGCCGCCTCTTAACTGCCCTATCAAGTGGCCACTCAGTTGTCTCAATCCACCACCAGCGGATCAAGAGGAGGGCCCATCATCACCTTCTCAGGGCAACTAGGGACGGGCAATAAATGGCGGCCTTGCCAGCGACGCCCACATCCCGAGAATGAATAAATATATCCGCTATTCACCTGTAAGGCAATCCTTGGACTGGACTCCCCGCACTTTCACCTCACTCCTTCAATTTAGAATTATTTCAATCCCCAGTGCACTGTCTGACAGGGGATTGTAGGCAGAGAGAAATCCCACCCACATGAGAGAGAAATCCCACCCACATGAGAGAGAAATCCCACCCACATGAGAGAGAAATCCCACCCACATGAGAGAGAAATCCCACCCACATGAGAGAGAAATCCCACCCACATGAGAGAGAAATCCCACCCACATGAGAGAGAAATCCCACCCACATGAGAGAGAAATCCCACCCACATGAGAGAGAAATCCCACCCACATGAGAGAGAAATCCCACCCACATGAGAGAGAAATCCCACCCACATGAGAGAGAAATCCCACCCACATGAGAGAGAAATCCCACCCACATGAGAGAGAAATCCCACCCACATGAGAGAGAAATCCCACCCACATCAGGGGGAAGTCCCGCCCATATCAGTGACATCTGGTCAGGGGCCTCACAATGTCCCGTGTCCTGGTTACTCAAACACTCTCCCAGCTCCCTCTCTCTCTCTCTCTCTCTCTCTCTCCTCACTCTTGTTTGCATGTGTTGCGAAATGTGCATCTGTGGCCTTTGGGAGATCTTATCTGTGCCTCTGATATGAAGAGTCAGTTGTTCTCATTCTGTGACCATCCTCTGACAAACACAACAAGCTCCACTTTTTACAGGCCGACATTGTCCCACCTCCGATGTGCTGAAGAGAACAAAGATGGACGTCCTCCCGTTTGCCTCCCTGGATCATTCTGCCCTTTTCTCTGTCCCAACAATCCCCTCTGGACATCACCCCAATACTGACCCATTACTGATATGGGAGGGATTTATCCTGTGAATATTCTCTCTCTAACACTCTGTACCATTAATGCTCCAATATACACAGCCCATTCCCCAATACTGACCCATTACTGATGTGGGAGGGACTTATCCTGTAAATATTCTCCCTCTAAAACTCAGTGCCCATTAACACTCCAATATATAGTCAATTCCCCAATACTGACCCATTACTGACCATAACTTGCTCAGACCCTCCCCCCAGTTCCAATCTCCCTCCACCCTTGATGCTGGGCAGCTGAAGACAAATTATTTTTCAGCCCCAAAGCCCAGCTGGTTACTAAGGGCCCAGGAGAGATATTTACTTGTTTGTTTATCTCAGGCCTTTTCACTGAAAGTCTTTAATTTGCATGGATTATGCCATATTATTGATCACCATTAATAGATAATGTTTCAGCCAACCAGCACTGGCCTCAGTCACACATGACTCCGATGTGATAGGTGGCAGTGGATGAGCTGTCACTAAGTCTGACACCGTTCACAGCAGGTCGTACCTGAGACTGAGGAGGGTGCAGGTGAACTGAACTCACTCCATCTCACACAGCGACACCTCCTTCGGACACTCTGGTGAGCACTCGGGTATGAATGGACTTTTAGAACATGCTCAGGAGTTTGTCACTTACTAAGTATGGAGTCAGGGGTGAGCAGCTTGTCCTGTCCCAATACAGGGCTCAGTAATGACCTGTGTGTGAATATTAGAAGGGGGTCTATAAAGGGAGAATAAAGAGGGTCCTGGAGGAGAGAGACGGCAGGTCAGGACCACATGTGGTTTAATCATTGTGGGTTTGGAGATTGAAGAGAGAAACAGGGAAAGATTGGAGTCAAGGAATTGGTGTTTATCGAGGACATGGAAGGAGGTGGAGCTCACCTCTGTGTGTACCGTCCCAGTGAGGGAGAGAGGTAGATCTCACCTCTGTCTGTCGGGTCCCAGTGAGGGAGAGAGGTAGATCTCACCTCTGTCTGCAGTGTCCCAGTGAGGGAGAGAGGTAGATCTCACCTCTGTCTGCAGTGTCCCAGTGAGGGAGAGAGGTAGATCTCACCTCTGTCTGTAGGGTCCCAGTGAGGGAGAGAGGTAGATCTCACCTCTGTCTGTAGGGTCCCAGTGAGGGAGAGAGGGAGATCTCACCTCTGTCTGTAGGGTCCCAGTGAGGGAGAGAGGTAGATCTCACCTCTGTCTGTCGGGTCCCAGTGAGGGAGAGAGGTAGATCTCACCTCTGTAGGGTCCCAGTGAGGGAGAGAGGGAGATCTCACCTCTGTAGGGTCCCAGTGAGGGAGAGAGGGAGATCTCACCTCTGTCTGCAGGGTCCCAGTGAGGGAGAGAGGTAGATCTCACCTCTCTGTCGGGTCCCAGTGAGGGAGAGAGGTAGATCTCACCTCTGCAGGGTCCCAGTGAGGGAGAGAGGTCGATCTCACCTCTGTCTGTAGGGTCCCAGTGAGGGAGAGAGGTAGATCTCACCTCTGTAGGGTCCCAGTGAGGGAGAGAGGTAGATCTCACCTCTGTAGGGTCCCAGTGAGGGAGAGAGGTAGATCTCACCTCTGTAGGGTCCCAGTGAGGGAGAGAGGTAGATCTCACCTCTGTCTGTAGGGTCCCAGTGAGGGAGAGAGGCCGATCTCACCCACTATAGATAGATATACCGACTGATTCCCAGTCCCACTCCCTATTTAAAGTTCCCTCTGATCCCCTATCCCTTTAACGCTCTCCAATACTAATTCCATGTTTTTCTTTCCAGAATATCAGCCAGTGAGATGAGGACTCTGTTGCTGATTCTGGTTTACCTGAGTGAGTAATTTTCATGATAGACAAAGTTCACTCTTTGTACAACAAGAACAAGTTGTGTTTATTTAAACTCCTCACGTTGAAAAACTTCTCAAGGTGCTTCACAGAGATCGGATCAAAGAAATGGATGACATAAGAACATAAGAAATAGGAGCAGGAGTAGGCCAATCGGCCCCTCGAGCCTGCTCCGCCATTCAATAAGATCATGGCTGATCTGATCCTAACCTCAAATCTAAATTCATGTCCAATTTCCTGCCCGCTCCCCGTAACCCCTAATTCCCTTTACTTCTAGGAAACTGTCTATTTCTGCTTTGAATTTATTCAATGATGTAGCTTCCACAGCTTCCTGGGGCAGCAAATTCCACAGACCCACCACCCTCTGAGTGAAGAAGTTTCTCCTCATCTCAGTTTTGAAGGAGCAGCCCCTTATTCTAAGATTATGCCCCCTAGTTCTAGTTTCACCCATCCTTGGGAACATCCTTACCGCATCCACCCGATCAAGCCCCTTCACAATCTTATATGTTTCAATAAGATCGCCTCTCATTCTTCTGAACTCCAATGAGTAGAGTCCCAATCTACGCAACCTCTCCTCATATGTCCACCCCCTCATCCCCGGGATTAGCCGAGTGAACCTTCTTTGTACTGCCTCGAGAGCAAGTATGTCTTTTCTTAAGTATGGAGACCAAAACTGTATGCAGTATTCCAGGTGCAGTCTCACCAATACCTTATATAACTGCAGCAATACCTCCCTGTTTTTATATTCTATCCCCCTAGCGATAAATGCCAACATTCCGTTGGCCTTCTTGATCACCTGCTGCACCTGCATACTAACTTTTTGATTTTCTTGCACTCGGACCCCCAGATCCCTTTGTGCTGCAGTACTTTCCAGTCTCTTGCCATCAAGAAAATAACTTGCTCTCTGATTTTTCCTGCCAAAGTGCATAACCTCACATTTTCCAATATTGTATTTCATCTGCCAAATCTCCGCCCACTCACCCAGCCTGTCTATATCCCCCTGCAGGTTTTTTTATGTCCTCCTCACTCTCTACTTTCCCTCCCATCTTTGTATCATCTGCAAACTTCGATATGTTGCACTCGGTCCCCTCCTCCAAATCGTTAATATGGATCGTAAAGAGTTGGGGACCCAGCACCGACCCCTGCGGAACACCACTGGCTACTGGTTGCCAGTCCGAGAATGAACCATTTATCCCAACTCTCTGCTTCCTGTTAGATAACCAATCCTCCACCCATGCCAGAATATTACCCCCAATCCAGTGATTCTTTATCTTGAGCAATAATCTTTTATGTGGCACCTTGTCAAATGCCTTCTGGAAGTCTAAATACACTACGTCCACTGGTTCCCCTTTATCCACCCTGTACATTATGTCCTCAAAGAACTCAAGCAAATTTATCAGACCTGACTTCCCCTTCGTAAAGCCATGCTGACTTTGTTCTATTAAATTATGTTTGTCCAAATGTTCTGCTACTGTCGCCTTAATAATAGACTCCAAAATTTTACCCACCACAGATGTTAGGCTAACTGGTCTATAATTTCCAGCCTTCTGTCGACTACCCTTTTTAAATAAGAGTGTTACATTAGCAGTTTTCCAATCTGCCGGGACCTTTGCCGAGTCCAGAGAATTTTGGAAAATTATTACCAAAGCATCCACAATCCCCACTGCCACTTCCCTCAAGACCCTAGGATGTAACCCATCAGGTCCAGGGGATTTATCTGCCTTGAGTCTCATTAATTTACTAAGTACCAATTCATTGGTGATTTTAATCGTATTTAGCTCCTCCCCCCCAGAGCCCCCTGTTTGTCCAGTGTTGGGATATTCTTAGTGTCCTCTACCGTAAAGACTGAAACAAAATATTTGTTCAGCATTTTTGCTATCTCCATGTTTCCCACCATTAATTTCCCGGTCTCATCCTCTAAGGGACCTACGTTTGTCTGAGCCACCCTTTTTCTTTTTATATAACGATAGAAACTCTTGCTATCTGTTTTTATATTTTTTGCTAATTTATTTTCATAATCTATCTTCCCTTTCTTAATCAATCCTTTAGTTACTTTTTGCTGTCTTTTGAAGACTTACCAATCTTCTATCCTCCCACTAAGTTTGGCTACCATATATGTCCTTGTTTTTAGTCGGATACTATCCTTAATTTCTTTACTTAGCCACGGATGGCTGTCATTTCTTTTACACCCTTTTTTCCTCAGTGGAATATATTTGTTTTGAAAGTTGTAAAATAACTCCTTAAATGAACACCACTGCTCATGTACCGTCTTACCCCTTAATCTATTTTCCCAGTCCACTTTAATCAATTCCGCCCTCATACCATCATAGTCTCCTTTATTCAAGCTCAGTGCGCATGTTTGAGAACCAACCTTCTCACCCTCTAATTGGATATGGAATGTAACCATGTTATGGTCACTCATTCCAAGGGGATCCTTAACTAGGACATTATTAATTAATCCTGGCTCATTACACAGGACCAGGTCCAAGGTTGCTTGCCCCCTTGCAGGATCAGTTACATACTGCTCAAGAAATCCATCCCCAATACACTCAATAAACTCTTCCCCAAGGCTGCCCTGCCCAATTTGATTTGTCCAGTTAATATGATAGTTAAAATCCCCCATAATTATCGCTGTTCCCTTATTACATGCCCCGACTATTTCCTGATTAATACTTCTTCCAGCAGAGTTGCAACTATTAGGAGGCCTATATACTGCGCCCACTAGTGTTTTTTTCCCCTTATTATTCCTTATCTCGACCCAAACTGTTTCATTATCCTGATCCTTTGTCCCAATATCATTTCTCTGTATTACAGTGATTCCTTCCTTTATTAACATAGCCACCCCACCTCCCCTTCCTTCCTGCCTGTCCTTCCTGATTGTTAAATACCCTGGCATATTTAATTCCCAGTCGTTGTCACCCTTTAGCCATGTTTCTGTAATAGCCACAAGATCACACCCATACGTAGTTATTTGTGCCATTAACTACTCCATTTTGTGACGAATGCTACGTGCATTCAGATAAAGAACTTTCAAATATGTTTTGTGACACTTAGTTCCTGCTTTTTCTTTCTTGTCCCGATGTTTGTCCCGGATCTCCTTCATCTCCTCTGCGTACTTGCTGACGGTGACGTGACAGAGAAGGAGATGTTTGGAGGGGTGACCAAAAGTTTGGTCCAAGAGTGTGTTTTAAGGAGGGTTTGAAAGGAGGAGAGGGAGGTGGAGAGGAGGAGAGTTTAGGGAAGGAGTTCCAGAACTTGAGGTCTTGGTGGTTAAAGGCACGGCCGCCAATGGTGGGGCGAAGGGAGTCGGGGGGAGATGTACAAGAGGCTGGAGTCAGAGGAACAGAGAGAGTTGGATTGTCCTGCTGGAGGAGGTTTAAAGATAGGGAGGGGCGAGGACATGAAAGGATTTAAACAGCAGGATGAAAATTGTACATCAGAGGCGTTTGCGGACTGGGAACCAGTGTCGGTCAGCGAGCACAGGGGGTGATGGGTGAACGGGACTTGGTGCGAGTTAGGATACGGGCAGCAGAGTTTTGGATGAGCTCAAGTTTATGGAGGGTGGAAGACGGGAGGCCGGCCAGGAGAGCGTTGGAATAGTCGAGTCTGGACTGAGGGTCGGTGTGGTCAACCGTGTGAAAGGCTGCAGACAGGTGGAGAAGGAGGAGGAGGGAGAGTTCACCACGGTCACAGTCACACAGGATGTTAGTTGGGACTTTGATTGGGGCCGTTTCAGGGTTGTGTCAGGGGCGGAAACCTGATTGGAGAGATTCAAACATGGAGTTTATATTTAAATTCCTCAATTTCTATTCTTTATACTTTTAATGACGAGTTTGATTTAAAATTTGTGCCTTTGTAATCGGTATTAAATATTTACATTATTGATTTCTATGATTTATTCTCCTCTTTCTTGGACTCTGGATTTCACCTGAAGAGAATTGAGAAAGTTTTCGATCTTTAAGATGTCCTGAAATCCTTGTACTTTATTTACACAAATAGACTGATACCGTAAATATTATAGTTATATTTACACATTGCTCTCCAATATTTAGCTCAATGTATTTGGTTTTAAATTTAATTCCTATCTTTATATATCGGTATGTTTAAATTATTGTTTATATTTATATCTTTGTTTCTATTTCCCATCGTCATTTATTGGTTATTTTTCCATTCAGATCTTATATTTCTCTTTATTGATATTTGATATCAAAATACTCAGTATTTATAGAGTATATTTATCACAGGATTTATAGAAAATATTATTGAAATACTCTTTATATTCAGTCTCCAATTTATTTATAGTTTCAGTGTTGATATATTCAATATTCATATAATTATATAATTTTATATTTTTATCAATGAAGAACAAACAACAGAAAGATATTCCGAATCTAATTTCACCTGGGGAGTGAGATACCCCATGATATCTCTCACTGACCATCGAGTGTCCGTCACCATCGACACTCAGTGTTCACCTGGGGACTGAGATACCCCATGATATCTCTCACTGACCATTGAATGTCCCTCACCATCGACACTCAGTGTTCACCTGGGGACTGAGATACCCCATGATATCTCCCACTGACCATCGAGTGTCTCTCACCATCTACACTCAGTGTTCACCCGGGGACTGAGATACCCCATGATATCTCCCACTGACCATCGAGTGTCTCTCACCATCTACACTCAGTGTTCACCCGGGGACTGAGATACCCCATGATATCTCTCACTGACCATTGAATGTCCCTCACCATCTACACTCAGTGTTCACCCGGAGACTGAGATACCCCATGATATCTCTCACTGACACTGACTGTCCCTCACCATCTACACTCAGTGCTCACCTGGGGACTGAGATACCCCATGATATCTCTCACTGACACTGACTGTCCCTCACCATCTCCACTCAGTGTTCACCTGGGAACTGAGAAACCCCATGATATCTCTCACTGACCATTGAATGTCCCTCACCATCTTAGATAAGGAGATCAAACCTGTACACTGTACTCCAGGTGAGGTCTCACCGAAGCCCTGTACAATTGTAGGAAGACTTCCTTACTCTTGTACTCCATCCCCCTTGTAATAAAGGCCAACATGACATTTGCCTTCCTAACTGCTTCCTTTACCTGCATGTTAACTTTTTGAGTTTCTTGTATCAGGACACCCAAGTCCATCTGAACACCAACATTTAATAGTTTCTCACCAATTAAAAAATATTCTGTTTTTCTATTCTTGCCACCAAAGTGAATAACCTCACATTTCCCCACATTATACTCCATCTGCCACCTTCTTGCCCACTCACTTAATCTGTCTCCATCCCTTTGCAGACTCTTGGTGTCCTCTTCACAGATTACTCACCCGGTCACAGGGCATTGTGTAGCTGGGAGGTAACAGTTAATGTAGAACAGAGAGATCTGTCTGTGAGGAGTTCGGGGGAATGCGGGGGAGAGGGGAGGGGGAGTGGGGGGAGGGGGGCGGGGGAGTGGGGGGGAGGGGGGCGGGGGAGGGCGGGATGGCGGGGGAGTGCGGGGGGAGGGGGAGTGCGGGGGGGAGGGGGAGTGCGGGGGGGAGGGGGAGTGCGGGGGATGGCGGGAGTACGGGGGGGAGGGGTGGGGGAGTGCGGAGGGGGGAGGGAGGGCGGGAGTGCGGGGGGGAGGGCGGGAGTGCGGGGGGCGGGGGAGGGGGGAAAGGGCGGGGGGGAGTGCGGGGGCGGGGGAGGGGGGGAGAGATCTGTCTGTGAGGAGAGAGCGTGAGGGTGAGGGTGAGGGAGAGGGTGAGGGAGTGAAGGAGAGGGTGAGGGTGAGAGTGAGCCCGACATCCCGAGTCTCTGTGTTGATAAAAGTAAAACAGAGCCCAACTTTGAGGGAGACGGAACGAAACCTGGTTTACAGAATCGCTGGATTCCAGCTTTGAAATTGCAGCTTTTCTATTGGGAGGAAGTGAAGCTGAGGTTATTGGTGCTTTCTGTAACCTGAGAGCTGATGGTAAATCAGGAGAAGGGAGGACTGTCTGTGAGCAGAGAGTTAGAGGGGGAGGCTGAGCTGAGAGAGAGATGGAAACCTGGGTTAGAGAAGGAGGAAAGTTTCCAGCTTTCATTTGGGGGATTTTCACCCCGGGCGGAGAGTGAATCAGAGGTTATTGGTGCTTCGGGGGGTACAAGTCGCTGTGTAACATTAACTGTACTTAATATTAACATTAAACATCTTTCTGTCACTCAGCCGCAGACTCCGCACTCACTGACCCGTGTGAAGATCACACAGTCCTGGACCAGTCCTGGAGGAGCTCGGATTGTAAATGGTCTTGGTGCTCCCGCCAGAAGAAGAGTGATCAGGATCTTGTCCAAGGATGGTACAGATTTAATAGGTACATGAAGGGGGAATTTCAGGTAAACCAGTCGATGCACAGAAGAGAACAGAGTGTGAGTGTAGGACTGAGAACTACAGGGAGAGCGGGATCATCAGTCAGAGCAATGGGGCAGGGAGTGGATACAGGGAAAGGGGAACAGACGGACTCTACAGAGAGAAACAGGGGAATAAAGGGAGATACACAGGGTACAGGGAAATATAGAACGGGGACAGAGAGTAAAGGGAGATACACAGGGTAGAGGGGAATATAGAACGGGGACAGAGAGTAAAGGGAGATACACAGGGTAGAGGGGAATATAGAACGGGGACAGAGAGTAAAGGAAGATACACAGGGTAGAGGGGAATATAGAACGGGGACAGAGAGTAAAGGGAGATACACAGGGTACAGGGAATATAGAACGGGGACAGAGAGTAAAGGGAGATACACAGGGTAGAGGGGAATATAGAACGGGGACAGAGAGTAAAGGGAGATACACAGGGTAGAGGGGAATATAGAACGGGGACAGAGAGTAAAGGGAGATACACAGGGTGGAGCGGAATATAGAACAGGGACAGAGAGTAAAGGGAGATACACAGGGTAGAGGGGAACATAGAACGGGGACAGAGAGTAAAGGGAGATACACAGGGTAGAGGGGAATAGAGAATGGGGACAGAGAGTAAAGGGAGATACACAGGGTAGAGGGGAATATAGAATGGGGACAGAGAGTAAAGGGAGATAGCCGGGGTAGAGGGAATATAGAACGGGGACAGAGAGTAAAGGGAGATACACAGGGTAGAGGGGAATATAGAACGGGGACAGAGAGTAAAGGGAGATACACAGGGTAGAGGGGAATATAGAACGGGGACAGAGAGTAAAGGGAGATACACAGGGTAGAGGGGAATATAGAACGGGGACAGAGAGTAAAGGGAGATACACAGGGTAGAGGGGAATATAGAATGGGGACAGAGAGTAAAGGGAGATAGCCGGGGTAGAGGGAATATAGAACGGGGACAGAGAGTAAAGGGAGATACACAGGGTAGAGGGGAATATAGAACGGGGACAGAGAGTAAAGGGAGATACACAGGGTAGAGGGGAATATAGAACGGGGACAGAGAGTAAAGGGAGATACACAGGGTGGAGGGGAATATAGAACAGGGACAGAGAGTAAAGGGAGATACACAGGGTAGAGGGGAATATAGAACGGGGACAGAGAGTAAAGGGAGATACACAGGGTAGAGGGGAATATAGAACGGGGACAGAGAGTAAAGGGAGATACCCGGGGTAGAGGGAATATAGAACGGGCACAGAGAGTAAAGGGAGATACCCGGGGTAAAGGGAATATAGAACGGGGACAGAGAGTAAAGGGAGATACCCGGGGTAGAGGGAATATAGAACGGGGACAGAGAGTAAAGGGAGATACACAGGGTAGAGGGGAATATAGAACGGGGACAGAGAGTAAAGGGAGATACACAGGGTAGAGGGGAATATAGAACGGGGACAGAGAGTAAAGGAAGATACACAGGGTAGAGGGGAATATAGAACGGGGACAGAGAGTAAAGGGAGATACACAGGGTACAGGGAATATAGAACGGGGACAGAGAGTAAAGGGAGATACACAGGGTAGAGGGGAATATAGAACGGGGACAGAGAGTAAAGGGAGATACACAGGGTAGAGGGGAATATAGAACGGGGACAGAGAGTAAAGGGAGATACACAGGGTGGAGCGGAATATAGAACAGGGACAGAGAGTAAAGGGAGATACACAGGGTAGAGGGGAACATAGAACGGGGACAGAGAGTAAAGGGAGATACACAGGGTAGAGGGGAATAGAGAATGGGGACAGAGAGTAAAGGGAGATACACAGGGTAGAGGGGAATATAGAATGGGGACAGAGAGTAAAGGGAGATAGCCGGGGTAGAGGGAATATAGAACGGGGACAGAGAGTAAAGGGAGATACACAGGGTAGAGGGGAATATAGAACGGGGACAGAGAGTAAAGGGAGATACACAGGGTAGAGGGGAATATAGAACGGGGACAGAGAGTAAAGGGAGATACACAGGGTAGAGGGGAATATAGAACGGGGACAGAGAGTAAAGGGAGATACACAGGGTAGAGGGGAATATAGAATGGGGACAGAGAGTAAAGGGAGATAGCCGGGGTAGAGGGAATATAGAACGGGGACAGAGAGTAAAGGGAGATACACAGGGTAGAGGGGAATATAGAACGGGGACAGAGAGTAAAGGGAGATACACAGGGTAGAGGGGAATATAGAACGGGGACAGAGAGTAAAGGGAGATACACAGGGTGGAGGGGAATATAGAACAGGGACAGAGAGTAAAGGGAGATACACAGGGTAGAGGGGAATATAGAACGGGGACAGAGAGTAAAGGGAGATACACAGGGTAGAGGGGAATATAGAACGGGGACAGAGAGTAAAGGGAGATACCCGGGGTAGAGGGAATATAGAACGGGCACAGAGAGTAAAGGGAGATACCCGGGGTAAAGGGAATATAGAACGGGGACAGAGAGTAAAGGGAGATACCCGGGGTAGAGGGAATATAGAACGGGGACAGAGAGTAAAGGGAGATACACAGGGTAGAGGGGAATATAGAACGGGGACAGAGAGTAAAGGAAGATACCCGGGGTAAAGGGAATATAGAACGGGGACAGAGAGTAAAGGGAGATACCCGGGGTAGAGGGAATATAGAACGGGGACAGAGAGGAAAGGATGGGCTCCGGTTTCCGGGACTTTTTCCCGGTTCCAGTCTCTCTCTCCGTTAATAAATTCCATCAGTTCAGGGTCTGACTCTGTGATTGTTTTTTTCAGTTCTGGTGGATGGAAGATTCCGGAGACTGCTGTCCCATTCCGTCACTGCTCCACAGAGTCCCCAGGCTGGTTGAATGGTAATTTCAGACTCTCTAATCTCAGATTTACACTCACTGTCCAGCACTGTTCAGATCGCTCACATTCATCAATATTTACAAACCTCATTTCAGGTTCTCATCCCACCGTGGAACAGGGAGAAGTAACGAGGACAGTTTGTTTTACCTGGGATGGAAATAACTGCAAGCAGAACAGTGAGATAAAAATTAAAAACTGCACCAGTTACTTCGTTTATGAGTTGGGACCGACAGGCGAACACTCTGCTTATTGTACAGGTACGTTGCTGTTTATAAATGTCCCAGGAGGGTGACTCTGGGAAGCCCCCGTGTCATCAACAGAACAAATCAAAGTTACTCGAGAACCTCCTTTTTGTCCGGGAAACAATGAATAAATGAACTGAAACACAAAGTGAACTTTTCACCAACACTGAAGGACACGGAATCACAGGCTGCTGTCCGTCTCCATCGGAACTCTGCTCACTGCAGGGCCCACGGGTCACGATAGACCCCGAGTGTATCACTGGACACCCCACACTCCCTCTCCAGGACCCACGGGTCACGATAGGCCCCGAGTGTATCACTGGACACCCCACACTCCCTCTCCAGGGCCCACGGGTCTCGATAGGCCCCGAGTGTGTCACTGGACACCCCACACTCCCTCTCCA
The DNA here is from genome assembly GCF_035084215.1 of Heptranchias perlo. NCBI lineage: Eukaryota > Metazoa > Chordata > Chondrichthyes > Hexanchiformes > Hexanchidae > Heptranchias > Heptranchias perlo. The sequence continues at coordinate 61,640 of NW_027139347.1, forward strand.
GGGCCCACGGGTCTCGATAGGCCCCGAGTGTATCACTGGACTCCCCACACTCCCTCTCCAGGGCCCACGGGTCACGATAGGCCCCGAGTGTATCACTGGACACCCCACACTCCCTCTCCAGGGCCCACGGGTCACGATAGGCCCCGAGTCTATCACTGGACACCCCACACTCCCTCTCCAGGGCCCACGGGTCACGATAGACCCCGAGTGTATCACTGGACACCCCACACTCCCCCTCCAGGGCCCACGGGTCACGATAGGCCCCGAGTGTATCACTGGACACCCCACACTCCCTCTCCAGGGCACACGGGTCACGATAGGCCCCGAGTGTATCACTGGACACCCCACACTCCCTCTCCAGGGCCCACAGGTCACGATAGGCCCCGAGTGTATCACTGGACACCCCACACTCCCTCTCCAGGGCCCACGGGTCACGATAGGCCCCGAGTGTATCACTGGACACCCCACACTCCCCCTCCAGGGCCCACGGGTCACGATAGGTCCCGAGTGTATCACTGGACTCCCCACACTCCCTCTCCAGGGCCCACAGGTCACGATAGGCCCCGAGTGTATCACTGGACTCCCCACACTCCCTCTCCAGGGCCACTGGGTCACGATAGGCCCCGAGTGTATCACTGGACTCCCCACACTCCCTCTCCAGGGCCACTGGGTCACGATAGGTCCCGAGTGTATCACTGGACACCCCACACTCCCTCTCCAGGGCCCACGGGTCACGATAGACCCCGAGTGTATCACTGGACACCCCACACTCCCTCTCCAGGGCCCACGGGTCACGATAGGTCCCGAGTGTATCACTGGACACCCCACACTCCCTCTCCAGGGCCCACGGTCACGATAGGCCCTGAGTGTATCACTGGACACCCCACACTCCCTCTCCAGGGCCCACGGGTCACGATAGGTCCCGAGTGTATCACTGGACACCCCACACTCCCTCTCCAGGGCCCACGGTCACGATAGACCCCGAGTGTATCATTGGACACCCCACACTCCCTCTCCAGGGCCCACTGGGTCACGATAGGCCCCGAGTGTATCACTGGACTCCCCACACTCCCTCTCCAGGGCCCACGGGTCACGATAGGCCCCGAGTGTATCACTGGACTCCCCACACTCCCTCTCCAGGGCCACGGGTCACGATAGGCCCCGAGTGTATCACTGGACACCCCACACTCCCTCTCCAGGGCCCACGGGTCACGATAGGCCCCGAGTGTATCACTGGACTCCCCACACTCCCTCTCCAGGGCCACGGGTCACGATAGACCCCGAGTGTATCACTGGACACCCCACACTCCCTCTCCAGGGCCCACGGGTCACGATAGGCCCCGAGTGTATCACTGGACTCCCCACACTCCCTCTCCAGGGCCCACGGGTCACGATAGGGCCCGAGTGTATCACTGGACACCCCACACTCCCTCTCCAGGGCCCACGGGTCACGATAGGCCCCGAGTGTATCACTGGACACCCCACACTCCCTCTCCAGGGCCCACGGGTCACGATAGGTCCCGAGTGTATCACTGGACACCCCACACTCCCTCTCCAGGGCCCACGGGTCACGATAGGCCCCGAGTGTATCACTGGACACCCCACACTCCCTCTCCAGGGCCCACGGGTCACGATAGGTCCCGAGTGTATCACTGGACACCCCACACTCCCTCTCCAGGGCCCACGGGTCACGATCGGCCCCGAATGAGTCACTGGACACCCCAAACTCCCTCTCCAGGGCCCACGGGTCACGATAGACCCCGAGTGTATCACTGGACACCCCACACTCCCTCTCCAGGGCCCACGGGTCACGATAGGCCCCGAATGAGTCACTGGACACCCCAAACTCCCTCTCCAGGGCCCACGGGTCACGATAGACCCCGAGTGTATCACTGGACACCCCACACTCCCTCTCCAGGGCCCACGGGTCACGATAGGCCCCGAATGAGTCACTGGACACCCCAAACTCCCTCTCCAGGGCCCACGGGTCACGATAGGCCCCGAGTGTGTCACTGGACACCCCACACTCCCTCTCCAGGGCCCACGGGTCACGATAGGCCCCGAGTGTATCACTGGACACCCCACACTCCCCCTCCAGGGCCCACGGGTCACGATAGGCCCCGAGTGTATCACTGGACACCCCACACTCCCTCTCCAGGGCCCACGGGTCACGATAGGCCCCGAGTGTATCACTGGACACCCCACACTCCCTCTCCAGGGCCCACGGGTCACGATAGACCCCGAGTGTATCACTGGACACCCCACACTCCCTCTCCAGGGCCCACGGGTCACGATAGGGCCCGAGTGTATCACTGGACTCCCCACACTCCCTCTCCAGGGCCCACGGGTCACGATAGGGCCCGAGTGTATCACTGGACACCCCACACTCCCTCTCCAGGGCCCACGGGTCACGATAGGCCCCGAGTGTATCACTGGACTCCCCACACTCCCTCTCCAGGGCCCACGGGTCACGATAGGCCCCGAGTGTATCACTGGACTCCCCACACTCCCTCTCCAGGGCCCACGGGTCACGATAGACCCCGAGTGTATCACTGGACACCCCACACTCCCTCTCCAGGGCCCACGGGTCACGATAGGCCCCGAGTGTATCACTGGACTCCCCACACTCCCTCTCCAGGGCCACGGGTCACGATAGGCCCCGAGTGTATCACTGGACACCCCACACTCCCTCTCCAGGGCCCACGGGTCACGATAGGCCCCGAGTGTATCACTGGACACCCCACACTCCCTCTCCAGGGCCCACGGGTCACGATAGGCCCCGAGTGTATCACTGGACTCCCCACACTCCCTCTCCAGGGCCACGGGTCACGATAGGCCCCGAGTGTATCACTGGACACCCCACACTCCCTCTCCAGGGCCCACGGGTCACGATAGGCCCCGAGTGTATCACTGGACACCCCACACTCCCTCTCCAGGGCCCACGGGTCACGATAGGCCCCGAGTGTATCACTGGACACCCCACACTCCCTCTCCAGGGCCCACGGGTCACGATAGGCCCCGAGTGTATCACTGGACACCCCACACTTCCTCTCCAGGGCCCACGGGTCACGATAGGCCCCGAGTGTATCACTGGACTCCCCACACTCCCTCTCCAGGGCCCACGGGTCACGATAGGCCCCGAGTGTATCACTGGACACCCCACACTCCCTCTCCAGGGCCCACGGGTCACGATAGGCCCCGAGTGTATCACTGGACACCCCACACTCCCTCTCCAGGGCCCACGGGTCACGATAGGGCCCGAGTGTATCACTGGACACCCCACACTCCCTCTCCAGGGCCCACGGGTCACGATAGGCCCCGAGTGTATCACTGGACTCCCCACACTCCCTCTCCAGGGCCCACGGGTCACGATAGACCCCGAGTGTATCACTGGACACCCCACACTCCCTCTCCAGGGCCCACGGGTCACGATAGGCCCCGAGTGTATCACTGGACTCCCCACACTCCCTCTCCAGGGCCCACGGGTCACGATAGACCCCGAGTGTATCACTGGACACCCCACACTCCCTCTCCAGGGCCCACGGGTCACGATAGACCCCGAGTGTATCACTGGACACCCCACACTCCCTCTCCAGGGCCCACGGGTCGTGATAGGCCCCGAGTGTATCACTGGACACCCCACACTCCCTCTCCAGGGCCCACGGGTCACGATAGGGCCCGAGTGTATCACTGGACTCCCCACACTCCCTCTCCAGGGCCCACGGGTCACGATAGACCCCGAGTGTATCACTGGACACCCCACACTCCCTCTCCAGGGCCCACGGGTCACGATAGACCCCGAGTGTATCACTGGACACCCCACACTCCCTCTCCAGGGCCCACGGGTCGTGATAGGCCCCGAGTGTATCACTGGACACCCCACACTCCCTCCCCAGGGCCCACGGGTCACGATGGGCCCCGAGTGTATCACTGGACACCCCACACTCCCTCTCCAGGGCCCACGGTTCACGATAGACCCCGAGTGTATCACTGGACTCCCCACACTCCCTCTCCAGGGCCCACGGGTCACGATAGGCCCCGAGTGTATCACTGGACACCCCACACTCCCTCTCCAGGGCCCACGGGTCACGATAGGCCCCGAGTGCATCACTGGACACCCCACACTCCCTCTCCAGGGCCCACGGGTCACGATAGACCCCGAGTGTATCACTGGACTCCCCACACTCCCTCTCCAGGGCCCACGGGTCACGATAGGCACCGAGTGTATCACTGGACTCCCCACACTCCCTCTCCAGGGCCCACGGGTCACGATAGACCCCGAGTGTATCACTGGACTCCCCACACTCCCTCTCCAGGGCCCACGGTCACGATAGGCCCCGAGTGTATCACTGGACACCCCACACTCCCTCTCCAGGGCCCACGGGTCACGATAGGCACCGAGTGTATCACTGGACACCCCACACTCCCTCTCCAGGGCCCACGGGTCACGATAGGCACCGAGTGTATCACTGGACTCCCCACACTCCCTCTCCAGGGCCCACGGGTCACGATAGACCCCGAGTGTATCACTGGACTCCCCACACTCCCTCTCCAGGGCCCACGGTCACGATAGGCCCCGAGTGTATCACTGGACACCCCACACTCCCTCTCCAGGGCCCACGGGTCACGATAGACCCCGAGTGTATCACTGGACTCCCCACACTCCCTCTCCAGGGCCCACGGTCACGATAGGCCCCGAGTGTATCACTGGACTCCCCACACTCCCTCTCCAGGACCCACGGGTCACGATAGGCCCTGAGTGTATCACTGGACTCCCCACACTCCCTCTCCAGGACCCACGGGTCACGATCGGCCCCGAGTGTATCACTGGACTCCCCACACTCCCTCTCCAGGGCCCACGGGTCTTGATAGGGCCCGAGTGTATCACTGGACACCCCACACTCCCTCTCCAGGGCCCAGGGGTCACGATAGACCCCGAGTGTATCACTGGACTCCCCACACTCCCTCTCCAGGACCCACGGGTCACGATCGGCCCCGAGTGTATCACTGGACACCCCACACTCCCTCTCCAGGGCCCAAGGGTCTCGATAGGGCCCGAGTGTATCACTGGACACCCCACACTCCCTCTCCAGGGCCCAGGGGTCACGATAGACCCCGAGTGTATCACTGGACACCCCACACTCCCTCTCCAGGGCCCAAGGGTCTCGATAGGGCCCGAGTGTATCACTGGACACCCCACACTCCCTCTCCAGGGCCCACGGGTCACGATAGACCCCGAGTGTATCACTGGACACCCCACACTCCCTCTCCAGGGCCCAGGGGTCACGATAGACCCCGAGTGTATCACTGGACACCCCACACTCCCCCTCCAGGGCCCAGGGGTCACGATAGGCCCCGAGTGTATCACTGGACTCCCCACACTCCCTCTCCAGGGCCCACGGGTCACGATAGGGCCCGAGTGTATCACTGGACACCCCACACTCCCTCTCCAGGGCCCAGGGGTCACGATAGGCCCCGAGTATATCACTGGACACCCCACACTCCCTCTCCAGGGCCCACGGGTCACGATAGGCCCCGAGTATATCACTGGACACCCCACACTCCCTCTCCAGGGCCCACGGGTCACGATAGGGCCCGAGTGTATCACTGGACACCCCACACTCCCTCTCCAGGGCCCAGGGGTCACGATAGGCCCCGAGTATATCACTGGACACCCCACACTCCCTCTCCAGGGCCCACGGGTCACGATAGGCCCCGAGTGCATCACTGGACACCCCACACTCCCTCTCCAGGGCCCACGGGTCACGATAGGCACCGAGTGTATCACTGGACACCCCACACTCCCTCTCCAGGGCCCTCGGGTCACGATAGGCCCCGAGTGCATCACTGGACACCCCACACTCCCTCTCCAGGGCCCACGGGTCACGATAGGCCCCGAGTGTATCACTGGACACCCCACACTCCCTCTCCAGGGCCCACGGGTCACGATAGGCCCCGAGTGTATCACTGGACACCCCACACTCCCTCTCCAGGGCCCACGGGTCACGATAGGCCCCGAGTGTATCACTGGACACCCCACACTCCCTCTCCAGGGCACACGGGTCACGATAGGCCCCGAGTGTATCACTGGACACCCCACACTCCCTCTCCAGGGCCCACGGGTCACGATAGGCCCCGAGTGTATCACTGGACACCCCACACTCCCTCTCCAGGGCCCACGGGTCATGATAGGCCCCGAATGAGTCACTGGACACCCCAAACTCCCTCTCCAGGGCCCACGGGTCACGATAGGCCCCGAGTGTGTCACTGGACACCCCACACTCCCCCTCCAGGGCCCACGGGTCACGATAGGCCCCGAGTGTATCACTGGACACCCCACACTCCCTCTCCAGGGCCCACGGGTCACGATAGGCCCCGAGTGTATCACTGGACACCCCACACTCCCCCTCCAGGGCCCACGGGTCACGATAGGCCCCGAGTGTATCACTGGACACCCCACACTCCCTCTCCAGGGCCCACGGGTCACGATAGGCCCCGAGTGTATCACTGGACACCCCACACTCCCTCTCCAGGGCCCACGGGTCACGATAGACCCCGAGTGTATCACTGGACTCCCCACACTCCCTCTCCAGGGCCACGGGTCACGATAGGCCCCGAGTGTATCACTGGACACCCCACACTCCCTCTCCAGGGCCCACGGGTCACGATAGGCCCCGAGTGTATCACTGGACACCCCACACTTCCTCTCCAGGGCCCACGGGTCACGATAGGCCCCGAGTGTATCACTGGACTCCCCACACTCCCTCTCCAGGGCCCACGGGTCACGATAGGCCCCGAGTGTATCACTGGACACCCCACACTCCCTCTCCAGGGCCCACGGGTCACGATAGGCCCCGAGTGTATCACTGGACACCCCACACTCCCTCTCCAGGGCCCACGGGTCACGATAGGCCCCGAGTGTATCACTGGACTCCCCACACTCCCTCTCCAGGGCCCACGGGTCACGATAGGCCCCGAGTGTATCACTGGACTCCCCACACTCCCTCTCCAGGGCCCACGGGTCACGATAGACCCCGAGTGTATCACTGGACACCCCACACTCCCTCTCCAGGGCCCACGGGTCACGATAGGCCCCGAGTGTATCACTGGACACCCCACACTCCCTCTCCACGGCCCACGGGTCGCGATAGGCCCCGAGTGTATCACTGGACACCCCACACTCCCTCTCCAGGGCCCACGGGTCACGATAGGCCCCGAGTGTATCACTGGACACCCCTCACTCCCTCTCCAGGGCCCACGGGTCACGATAGGCCCCGAGTGTATCACTGGACACCCCACACTCCCTCTCCACGGCCCACGGGTCGCGATAGGCCCCGAGTGTATCACTGGACACCCCACACTCCCTCTCCAGGGCCCACGGGTCACGATAGGCCCCGAGTGTATCACTGGACACCCCACACTCCCTCTCCAGGGCCCACGGGTCACGATAGGCCCCGAGTGTATCACTGGACACCCCACACTCCCTCTCCAGGGCCCACGGGTCACGATAGGCCCCGAGTGTATCACTGGACTCCCCACACTCCCTCTCCAGGGCCCACGGGTCACGATAGGCCCCGAGTGTATCACTGGACACCCCACACTCCCTCTCCAGGGCCCAGGGGTCACGATAGGCCCCGAGTGTATCACTGGACTCCCCACACTCCCTCTCCAGGGCCCACGGGTCACGATAGGCCCCGAGTGTATCACTGGACACCCCACACTCCCTCTCCAGGGCCCACGGGTCACGATCGGCCCCGAGTGTATCACTGGACTCCCCACACTCCCTCTCCAGGGCCCACAGGTCACGATAGGCCCCGAGTGTATCACTGGACACCCCACACTCCCTCTCCAGGGCCCACGGGTCACGATAGGCCCCGAGTGTATCACTGGACACCCCACACTCCCTCTCCACGGCCCACGGGTCGCGATAGGCCCCGAGTGTATCACTGGACACCCCACACTCCCTCTCCAGGGCCCACGGGTCACGATAGGCCCCGAGTGTATCACTGGACACCCCACACTCCCTCTCCACGGCCCACGGGTCGCGATAGGCCCCGAGTGTATCACTGGACACCCCACACTCCCTCTCCAGGACCCACGGGTCACGATAGGCCCCGAGTGTATCACTGGACTCCCCACACTCCCTCTCCAGGGCCCACGGGTCACGATAGGCCCCGAGTGTATCACTGGACACCCCACACTCCCTCTCCAGGGCCCACGGGTCACGATAGGCCCCGAGTGTATCACTGGACACCCCACACTCCCTCTCCAGGGCCCACGGGTCACGATAGGCCCCGAGTGTATCACTGGACACCCCACACTCCCTCTCCAGGGCCCACGGGTCACGATAGGCCCCGAGTGTATCACTGGACACCCCACACTCCCTCTCCACGGCCCACGGGTCGCGATAGGCCCCGAGTGTATCACTGGACACCCCACACTCCCTCTCCAGGGCCCACGGGTCACGATAGGCCCCGAGTGTATCACTGGACACCCCACACTCCCTCTCCAGGGCCCACGGGTCACGATAGGCCCCGAGTGTATCACTGGACACCCCACACTCCCTCTCCAGGGCCCACGGGTCACGATAGGCCCCGAGTGTATCACTGGACACCCCACACTCCCTCTCCAGGACCCACGGGTCACGATAGGCCCCGAGTGTATCACTGGACACCCCACACTCCCTCTCCAGGGCCCACGGGTCACGATAGGCCCCGAGTGTATCACTGGACACCCCACACTCCCTCTCCAGGGCCCACGGGTTACAATAGGCCCCGAGTGTATCACTGGACACCCCACACTCCCTCTCCAGGGCCCACGGGTTACAATAGGCCCCGAGTGTATCACTGGACACCCCACACTCCCTCTCCAGAGCCCACGGGTCACGATAGGCCCCGAGTGTATCACTGGACACCCCACACTCCCTCTCCAGGGCCCACGGGTCACGATAGGCCCCGAGTGTATCACTGGACTCCCCACACTCCCTCTCCAGGGCCCACGGGTCACGATAGGCCCCGAGTGTATCACTGGACACCCCACACTCCCTCTCCAGGGCCCACGGGTCACGATAGGCCCCGAGTGTATCACTGGACCCCCCACACTCCCTCTCCAGGGCCCACGGGTCACGATAGGCCCCGAGTGTATCACTGGACACCCCACACTCCCTCTCCAGGGCCCACGGGTCACGATAGGCCCCGAGTGTATCACTGGACTCCCCACACTCCCTCTCCAGGGCCCACGGGTCACGATAGACCCCGAGTGTATCACTGGACTCCCCACACTCCCTCTCCAGGGCCACGGGTCACGATAGGCCCCGAGTGTATCACTGGACACCCCACACTCCCTCTCCAGGGCCCACGGGTCACGATAGGCCCCGAGTGTATCACTGGACACCCCACACTCCCTCTCCAGGGCCCACGGGTCACGACACGCCCCGAGTGTATCACTGGACACCCCACACTCCCCCTCCAGGGCCCACGGGTCACGATAGGCCCCGAGTGTATCACTGGACCCCCCACACTCCCTCTCCAGGGCCCACGGGTCACGATAGGCCCCGAGTGTATCACTGGACACCCCACACTCCCTCTCCAGGGCCCACGGGTCACGATAGGCCCCGAGTGTATCACTGGACTCCCCACACTCCCTCTCCAGGGCCCACGGGTCACGATAGGCCCCGAGTGTATCACTGGACACCCCACACTCCCTCTCCAGGGCCCACGGGTCGTGATAGACCCCGAGTGTATCACTGGACACCCCACACTCCCCCTCCAGGGCCCACGGGTCACGATAGGCCCCGAGTGTATCACTGGACACCCCACACTCCCTCTCCAGGGCCCAAGGGTCTCGATAGGGCCCGAGTGTATCACTGGACACCCCACACTCCCTCTCCAGGGCCCACGGGTCACGATAGGCCCGAGTGTATCACTGGACACCCCACACTCCCTCTCCAGGGCCCTCGGGTCACGATAGGCCCCGAGTGTATCACTGGACACCTCACACTCCCTCTCCAGGGCCCACGGGTCACGATAGGCCCCGAGTGTATCACTGGACACCCCACACTCCCTCTCCAGGGCCCACGGGTCACGATAGGCCCCGAGTGTATCACTGGACACCCCACACTCCCTCTCCCGGGCCCACGGGTCACGAGAGGCCCCGAGTGTATCACTGGACCCCCCACACTCCCTCTCCAGGGCCCACGGGTCACGATAGGCCCCGAGTGTATCACTGGACACCCCACACTCCCTCTCCAGGGCCCACGGGTCACGATAGGCCCCGAGTGTATCACTGGACACCCCACACTCCCTCTCCAGGGCCCACGGGTCACGATAGGCCCCGAGTGTATCACTGGACTCCCCACACTCCCTCTCCAGGGCCCACGGGTCACGATAGGCCCCGAGTGTATCAGTGGACACCCCACACTCCCTCTCCAGGGCCCACGGGTCACGATAGACCCCGAGTGTATCACTGGACTCCCCACACTCCCTCTCCAGGGCCCACAGGTCACGATAGGCCCCGAGTGTATCACTGGACACCCCACACTCCCTCTCCAGGGCCCACGGGTCACGATAGGCCCCGAGTGTATCGCTGGACACCCCACACTCCCTCTCCAGGGCCCACGGGTCACGATAGGCCCCGAGTGTATCACTGGACACCCCACACTCCCTCTCCAGGGCCCACGGGTCACGATAGGCCCCGAGTGTATCACTGGACACCCCACACTCCCTCTCCAGGGCCCACGGGTCACGATAGGCCCCGAGTGTATCACTGGACACCCCACACTCCCTCTCCAGGGCCCACGGGTCACGATCGGCCCCGAGTGTATCACTGGACAACCCACACTCCCTCTCCAGGGCCCACGGGTCACGATAGGCCCCGAGTGTATCACTGGACACCCCACACTCCCTCTCCAGGGCCCACGGGTCGCGATAGACCCCGAGTGTATCACTGGACACCCCACACTCCCTCTCCAGGGCCCACGGGTCACGATAGGCCCCGAGTGTATCACTGGACACCCCACACTCCCCCTCCAGGGCCCACGGGTCACGATAGGCCCCGAGTGTATCACTGGACACCCCACACTCCCTCTCCAGGGCCCACGGGTCACGATAGGCCCCGAGTGTATCAGTGGACACCCCACACTCCCTCTCCAGGGCCCACGGGTCACGATAGACCCCGAGTGTATCACTGGACACCCCACACTCCCTCTCCAGGGCCCACGGGTCACGATAGGCCCCGAGTGTATCACTGGACACCCCACACTCCCTCTCCAGGGCCCACGGGTCACGATAGGCCCCGAGTGTATCACTGGACACCCCACACTCCCTCTCCAGGGCCCACGGGTCACGATAGGCCCCGAGTGTATCAGTGGACACCCCACACTCCCTCTCCAGGGCCCACGGGTCACGATAGGCCCCGAGTGTATCACTGGACACCCCACACTCCCTCTCCAGGGCCCACGGGTCACGATAGGCCCCGAGTGTATCACTGGACACCCCACACTCCCCCTCCAGGGCCCACGGGTCACGATAGGCCCCGAGTGTATCACTGGACCCCCCACACTCCCCCTCCAGGGCCCACGGGTCACGATAGGCCCCGAGTGTATCACTGGACCCCCCACACTCCCTCTCCAGGGCCCACGGGTCACGATAGGCCCCGAGTGTATCACTGGACACCCCACACTCCCTCTCCCGGGCCCACGGGTCACGAGAGGCCCCGAGTGTATCACTGGACACCCCACACTCCCTCTCCAGGGCCCACGGGTCACGATAGGCCCGAGTGTATCACTGGACACCCCACACTCCCTCTCCAGGGCCCACGGGTCACGATAGACCCCGAGTGTATCACTGGACACCCCACACTCCCTCTCCAGGGCCCACGGGTCACGATAGACCCCGAGTGTATCACTGGACACCCCACACTCCCTCTCCATGGCCCACGGGTCACGATAGGCCCCGAGTGTATCACTGGACACCCCACACTCCCCCTCCAGGGCCCACGGGTCACGATAGGCCCCGAGTGTATCACTGGACACCCCACACTCCCCCTCCAGGGCCCACGGGTCACGATAGGTCCCGAGTGTATCACTGGACACCCCACACTCCCTCTCCAGGGCCCACGGGTCACGATCGGCCCCGAGTGTATCACTGGACACCCCACACTCCCTCTCCAGGGCCCACGGGTCACGATAGGCCCCGAGTGTATCACTGGACTCCCCACACTCCCTCTCCAGGGCCCACGGGTCACGATAGGCCCCGAGTGTATCACTGGACACCCCACACTCCCTCTCCAGGGCCCACGGGTCACGATCGGCCCCGAGTGTATCACTGGACCCCCCACACTCCCTCTCCAGGGCCCACGGGTCACGATAGGCCCCGAGTGTATCACTGGACCCCCCACACTCCCTCTCCAGGGCCCACGGGTCACGATAGACCCCGAGTGTATCACTGGACTCCCCACACTCCCTCTCCAGGGCCCACGGGTCACGATAGGCCCCGAGTGTATCACTGGACACCCCACACTCCCTCTCCAGGGCCCACGGGTCACGATAGACCCCGAGTGTATCACTGGACACCCCACACTCCCTCTCCAGGGCCCACGGGTCACGATAGGCCCCGAGTGTATCACTGGACACCCCACACTCCCTCTCCAGGGCCCGCGGGTCACGATAGGGCCCGAGTGTATCACTGGACACCCCACACTCCCTCTCCAGGGCCCACGGGTCACGATAGGCCCCGAGTGTATCAGTGGACACCCCACACTCCCTCTCCAGGGCCCACGGGTCACGATAGGCCCCGAGTGTATCACTGGACACCCCACACTCCCTCTCCAGGGCCCACGGGTCACGATAGGCCCCGAGTGTATCACTGGACACCCCACACTCCCTCTCCAGGGCCCACGGGTCACGATAGGCCCGAGTGTATCACTGGACACCCCACACTCCCTCTCCAGGGCCCACGGGTCACGATAGGCCCCGAGTGTATCACTGGACACCCCACACTCCCTCTCCAGGGCCCACGGGTCACGATAGGCCCGAGTGTATCACTGGACACCCCACACTCCCTCTCCAGGGCCCACGGGTCACGATAGGCCCCGAGTGTATCACTGGACTCCCCACACTCCCTCTCCAGGGCCCACGGGTCACGATAGGCCCCGAGTGTATCACTGGACACCCCACACTCCCTCTCCAGGGCCCACGGGTCACGATAGGCCCCGAGTGTATCACTGGACACCCCACACTCCCCCTCCAGGGCCCACGGGTCACGATAGGCCCCGAGTGTATCACTGGACACCCCACACTCCCCCTCCAGGGCCCACGGGTCACGATAGGCCCCGAGTGTATCACTGGACCCCCCACACTCCCTCTCCAGGGCCCACGGGTCACGATAGGCCCCGAGTGTATCACTGGACACCCCACACTCCCTCTCCCGGGCCCACGGGTCACGAGAGGCCCCGAGTGTATCACTGGACTCCCCACACTCCCTCTCCAGGGCCCACGGGTCACGATAGGCCCCGAGTGTATCACTGGACACCCCACACTCCCTCTCCAGGGCCCACGGGTCACGATAGGCCCCGAGTGTATCACTGGACACCCCACACTCCCTCTCCAGGGCCCACGGGTCACGATAGGCCCCGAGTGTATCACTGGACACCCCACACTCCCTCTCCAGGGCCCACGGGTCACGATAGACCCCGAGTGTATCACTGGACACCCCACACTCCCTCTCCAGGGCCCACGGGTCACGATAGTCCCCGAGTGTATCACTGGACACCCCACACTCCCTCTCCAGGGCCCACGGGTCACGATAGGTCCCGAGTGTATCAGTGGACACCCCACACTCCCTCTCCAGGGCCCACGGGTCACGATAGGCCCCGAGTGTATCACTGGACTCCCCACACTCCCTCTCCAGGGCCCACGGGTCACGAGAGGCCCCGAGTGTATCACTGGACTCCCCACACTCCCTCTCCAGGGCCCACGGGTCACGATAGGCCCCGAGTGTATCACTGGACACCCCACACTCCCTCTCCAGGGCCCACGGGTCACGATAGACCCCGAGTGTATCACTGGACACCCCACACTCCCTCTCCAGGGCCCACGGGTCACGATAGACCCCGAGTGTATCACTGGACACCCCACACTCCCTCTCCAGGGCCCACGGGTCACGATAGACCCCGAGTGTATCACTGGACACCCCACACTCCCTCTCCAGGGCCCACGGGTCACGATCGGCCCGAGTGTATCACTGGACAACCCACACTCCCTCTCCAGGGCCCACGGGTCACGATAGGCCCCGAGTGTATCACTGGACACCCCACACTCCCCCTCCAGGGCCCACGGGTCACGATAGGCCCCGAGTGTATCACTGGACCCCCCACACTCCCCCTCCAGGGCCCACGGGTCACGATAGGCCCCGAGTGTATCACTGGACCCCCCACACTCCCTCTCCAGGGCCCACGGGTCACGATAGGCCCCGAGTGTATCACTGGACACCCCACACTCCCTCTCCCGGGCCCACGGGTCACGATAGGCCCCGAGTGTATCACTGGACACCCCACACTCCCTCTCCAGGGCCCACGGGTCACGATAGGCCCCGAGTGTATCACTGGACACCCCACACTCCCCCTCCAGGGCCCACGGGTCACGATAGGCCCCGAGTGTATCACTGGACACCCCACACTCCCTCTCCAGGGCCCACGGGTCACGATCGGCCCCGAGTGTATCACTGGACACCCCACACTCCCTCTCCAGGACCCACGGGTCACGATAGGCCCCGAGTGTATCACTGGACACCCCACACTCCCCCTCCAGGGCCCACGGGTCACGATAGGCCCCGAGTGTATCACTGGACCCCCCACACTCCCCCTCCAGGGCCCACGGGTCACGATAGGCCCCGAGTGTATCACTGGACCCCCCACACTCCCTCTCCAGGGCCCACGGGTCACGATAGGCCCCGAGTGTATCACTGGACACCCCACACTCCCTCTCCAGGGCCCACGGGTCACGATAGGGCCCGAGTGTATCACTGGACACCCCACACTCCCTCTCCAGGGCCCACGGGTCACGAGAGGCCCCGAGTGTATCACTGCACTCCCCACACTCCCTCTCCAGGGCCCACGGGTCACGATAGGCCCCGAGTGTATCACTGCACTCCCCACACTCCCTCTCCAGGGCCCACGGGTCACGATAGGCCCCGAGTGTATCACTGGACACCCCACACTCCCTCTCCAGGGCCCACGGGTCACGATAGACCCCGAGTGTATCACTGGACTCCCCACACTCCCTCTCCAGGGCCCACAGGTCACGATAGGCCCCGAGTGTATCACTGGACACCCCACACTCCCTCTCCAGGGCCCACGGGTCACGATAGGCCCCGAGTGTATCACTGGACACCCCACACTCCCTCTCCAGGGCCCACGGGTCACGATAGGCCCCGAGTGTATCACTGGACACCCCACACTCCCTCTCCAGGGCCCACAGGTCACGATAGGGCCCGAGTGTATCACTGGACACCCCACACTCCCTCTCCAGGGCCCACGGGTCACGATCGGCCCCGAGTGTATCACTGGACACCCCACACTCCCTCTCCAGGGCCCACGGGTCACGATCGGCCCCGAGTGTATCACTGGACACCCCACACTCCCTCTCCAGGGCCCACGGGTCACGATCGGCCCCGAGTGTATCACTGGACACCCCACACTCCCTCTCCAGGGCCCACGGGTCACGATCGGCCCCGAGTGTATCACTGGACACCCCACACTCCCTCTCCAGGGCCCACAGGTCACGATAGGCCCCGAGTGTATCACTGGACACCCCACACTCCCTCTCCAGGGCCCACGGGTCACGATAGGCCCCGAGTGTATCACTGGACACCCCACACTCCCTCTCCAGAGCCCACGGGTCACGATAGGCCCCGAGTGTATCACTGGACACCCCACACTCCCTCTCCAGGGCCCACGGGTCACGATAGGCCCCGAGTGTATCACTGGACACCCCACACTCCCTCTCCCGGGCCCACGGGTCACGATAGGCCCCGAGTGTATCACTGGACACCCCACACTCCCTCCCCAGGGCCCACGGGTCACGATAGGCCCCGAGTGTATCACTGGACACCCCACACTCCCTCTCCAGGGCCCACGGGTCACGATAGGCCCCGAGTGTATCACTGGACACCCCACACTCCCTCTCCAGGGCCCACGGGTCACGATAGGGCCCGAGTGTATCACTGGACACCCCACACTCCCTCTCCAGGGCCCACGGTCACGATAGGCCCCGAGTGTATCACTGGACACCCCACACTCCCTCTCCAGGGCCCACGGGTCACGATAGGCCCCGAGTGTATCACTGGACACCCCACACTCCCTCTCCAGGCCCACGGGTCACGATAGGCCCCGAGTGTATCACTGGACACCCCACACTCCCTCTCCAGGGCCCACGGGTCACGATAGACCCCGAGTTTGTCACTGGACACCCCACACTCCCTCTCCAGGGCACACGGGTCACGATAGGCCCCGAGTGTATCACTGGACACCCCACACTCCCTCTCCAGGGCCCACGGGTCGCGACAGGCCCCGAGTGTATCACTGGACACCCCACACTCCCCCTCCAGGGCCCACGGGTCACGATAGGCCCCGAGTGTATCACTGGACCCCCCACACTCCCTCTCCAGGGCCCACGGGTCACGATAGGCCCCGAGTGTATCACTGGACACCCCACACTCCCTCTCCCGGGCCCACGGGTCACGAGAGGCCCCGAGTGTATCACTGGACACCCCACACTCCCTCTCCAGGGCCCACGGGTCACGATAGGCCCGAGTGTATCACTGGACACCCCACACTCCCTCTCCAGGGCCCACGGGTCACGATAGACCCCGAGTGTATCACTGGACACCCCACACTCCCTCTCCAGGGCCCACGGGTCACGATAGACCCCGAGTGTATCACTGGACACCCCACACTCCCCCTCCAGGGCCCACGGGTCACGATCGGCCCCGAGTGTATCACTGGACACCCCACACTCCCTCTCCAGGGCCCACGGGTCACGATAGGCCCCGAGTGTATCACTGGACACCCCACACTCCCTCTCCAGGGCCCACGGGTCACGATAGGCCCCGAGTGTATCACTGGACACCCCACACTCCCTCTCCAGGGCCCACGGGTCACGATAGACCCCGAGTGTATCACTGGACTCCCCACACTCCCTCTCCAGGGCCCACGGGTCACGATAGGCCCCGAGTGTATCACTGGACACCCCACACTCCCTCTCCAGGGCCCACGGGTCCAGATAGACCCCGAGTGCATCACTGGACCCCCCACACTCCCTCTCCAGGGCCCGCGGGTCACGATAGGGCCCGAGTGTATCACTGGACACCCCACACTCCCTCTCCAGGGCCCACGGGTCACGATAGGCCCCGAGTGTATCACTGGACACCCCACACTCCCTCTCCAGGGCCCACGGGTCACGATAGGCCCCGAGTGTATCACTGGACACCCCACACTCCCTCTCCAGGGCCCACGGGTCACGATCGGCCCCGAGTGTATCACTGGACCCCCCACACTCCCTCTCCAGGGCCCACGGGTCACGATAGGCCCCGAGTGTATCACTGGACCCCCCACACTCCCTCTCCACGGCCCACGGGTCGCGATAGGCCCCGAGTGTATCACTGGACACCCCACACTCCCTCTCCAGGGCCCACGGGTCACGATCGACCCCGAGTGTATCACTGCACACCCCACACTCCCTCTCCAGGGCCCACGGGTCACGATAGGCCCCGAGTGTATCACTGGACACCCCACACTCCCTCTCCAGGGCCCACGGGTCACGATAGGCCCCGAGTGTATCACTGGACCCCCCACACTCCCTCTCCAGGGCCCACGGGTCACGATAGGCCCCGAGTGTATCACTGGACACCCCACACTCCCCCTCCAGGGCCCACGGGTCACGATAGGCCCCGAGTGTATCACTGGACCCCCCACACTCCCTCTCCAGGGCCCACGGGTCACGATAGGGCCCGAGTGTATCACTGGACTCCCCACACTCCCTCTCCAGGGCCCACGGGTCGCGATAGGCCCCGAGTGTATCACTGGACACCCCACACTCCCTCTCCCGGGCCCACGGGTCACGAGAGGCCCCGAGTGTATCACTGGACTCCCCACACTCCCTCTCCAGGGCCCACGGGTCACGATAGGCCCCGAGTGTATCACTGGACTCCCCACACTCCCTCTCCAGGGCCCGCGGGTCACGATCGGCCCCGAGTGTATCACTGGACACCCCACACTCCCTCTCCAGGGCCCAGGGGTCACGATAGGCCCCGAGTGTATCACTGGACTCCCCACACTCCCTCTCCAGGGCCCACGGGTCACGATAGACCCCGAGTGCATCACTGGACACCCCACACTCCCTCTCCAGGGCCCACGGGTCACGATAGGTCCCGAGTGTATCACTGGACACCCCACACTCCCTCTCCAGGGCCCACGGGTCACGATAGGCCCCGAGTGTATCACTGGACTCCCCACACTCCCTCTCCAGGGCCCACGGGTCACGATAGGCCCCGAGTGTATCACTGGACACCCCACACTCCCTCTCCAGGGCCCACGGGTCACGATAGACCCCGAGTGTATCACTGGACACCCCACACTCCCTCTCCAGGGCCCACGGGTCACGATAGGCCCCGAGTGTATCACTGGACACCCCACACTCCCTCTCCAGGGCCCACGGGTCACGATAGGCCCCGAGTGTATCACTGGACTCCCCACACTCCCTCTCCAGGGCCCACGGGTCACGATAGGCCCCGAGTGCATCACTGGACACCCCACACTCCCTCTCCAGGGCCCACGGGTCACGATAGACCCCGAGTGTATCACTGGACACCCCACACTCCCCCTCCAGGGCCCACGGGTCACGATAGGCCCCGAGTGTATCACTGGACCCCCCACACTCCCCCTCCAGGGCCCACGGGTCACGATAGGCCCCGAGTGTATCACTGGACCCCCCACACTCCCTCTCCAGGGCCCACGGGTCACGATAGGCCCCGAGTGTATCACTGGACCCCCCACACTCCCCCTCCAGGGCCCACGGGTCACGATAGGCCCTGAGTGTATCACTGGACCCCCCACACTCCCTCTCCAGGGCCCACGGGTCATGATCGGCCCCGAGTGTATCACTGGACACCCCACACTCCCTCTCCAGGGCCCACGGGTCACGATAGGCCCCGAGTGTATCACTGGACACCCCACACTCCCCCTCCAGGGCCCACGGGTCACGATAGGCCCCGAGTGTATCACTGGACCCCCCACACTCCCCCTCCAGGGCCCACGGGTCACGATAGGCCCCGAGTGTATCACTGGACCCCCCACACTCCCTCTCCAGGGCCCGCGGGTCACGATAGGCCCCGAGTGTATCACTGGACACCCCACACTCCCTCTCCAGGGCCCACGGGTCACGATAGACCCCGAGTGTATCACTGGACTCCCCACACTCCCTCTCCAGGGCCCACAGGTCACGATAGGCCCCGAGTGTATCACTGGACACCCCACACTCCCTCTCCAGGGCCCACGGGTCACGATAGGCCCCGAGTGTATCACTGGACACCCCACACTCCCTCTCCAGGGCCCACGGGTCACGATAGGCCCCGAGTGTATCACTGGACACCCCACACTCCCTCTCCAGGGCCCGCGGGTCACGATAGGGCCCGAGTGTATCACTGGACACCCCACACTCCCTCTCCAGGGCCCACGGGTCACGATAGGGCCCGAGTGTATCACTGGACACCCCACACTCCCTCTCCAGGGCCCACGGGTCACGATCGGCCCCGAGTGTATCACTGGACACCCCACACTCCCTCTCCAGGGCCCACGGGTCACGATCGGCCCCGAGTGTATCACTGGACACCCCACACTTCCTCTCCAGGGCCCACGGGTCACGATCGGCCCCGAGTGTATCACTGGACACCCCACACTCCCTCTCCAGGGCCCACGGGTCACGATCGGCCCCGAGTGTATCACTGGACACCCCACACTCCCTCTCCAGGGCCCACGGGTCGCGATAGGCCCCGAGTGTATCACTGGACACCCCACACTCCCTCTCCAGGGCCCACGGGTCACGAGAGGCCCCGAGTGTATCACTGGACACCCCACACTCCCTCTCCAGGGCCCACAGGTCACGATAGGCCCCGAGTGTATCACTGGACACCCCACACTCCCTCTCCAGGGCCCACGGGTCACGATAGGCCCCGAGTGTATCACTGGACACCCCACACTCCCTCTCCAGGGCCCACGGGTCACGATAGGCCCCGAGTGTATCACTGGACACCCCACACTCCCTCTCCAGAGCCCACGGGTCACGATAGGCCCCGAGTGTATCACTGGACACCCCACACTCCCTCTCCAGGGCCCACGGGTCACGATAGGCCCCGAGTGTATCACTGGACACCCCACACTCCCTCTCCCGGGCCCACGGGTCACGATAGGCCCCGAGTGTATCACTGGACACCCCACACTCCCTCCCCAGGGCCCACGGGTCACGATAGGCCCCGAGTGTATCACTGGACACCCCACACTCCCTCTCCAGGGCCCACGGGTCACGATAGGCCCCGAGTGTATCACTGGACACCCCACACTCCCTCTCCAGGGCCCACGGGTCACGATAGGGCCCGAGTGTATCACTGGACACCCCACACTCCCTCTCCAGGGCCCACGGTCACGATAGGCCCCGAGTGTATCACTGGACACCCCACACTCCCTCTCCAGGCCCACGGGTCACGATAGGCCCCGAGTGTATCACTGGACACCCCACACTCCCTCTCCAGGGCCCACGGGTCACGATAGACCCCGAGTTTGTCACTGGACACCCCACACTCCCTCTCCAGGGCAGACGGGTCACGATAGGCCCCGAGTGTATCACTGGACACCCCACACTCCCTCTCCAGGGCCCACGGGTCGCGACAGGCCCCGAGTGTATCACTGGACACCCCACACTCCCTCTCCATGGTCCACGGGTCACGATAGGCCCCGAGTGTATCACTGGACACCCCATACTCCCTTTCCAGGGCCCACGGGTCACGATAGGCCCCGAGTGTATCACTGGACTCCCCACACTCCCTCTCCAGGGCCCACGGGTCGCGATAGGCCCCGAGTGTATCACTGGACACCCCACACTCCCTCTCCAGGGCCCACGGGTCACGATAGGCCCCGAGTGTATCACTGGACACCCCACACTCCCTCTCCAGGGCCCACGGGTCACGATAGGCCCCGAGTGTATCACTGGACTCCCCACACTCCCTCTCCAGGGCCCACGGGTCACGATAGGCCCCGTGTGTATCACTGGACACTCCACACTCCCTCTCCAGGGCCACTGGGTCACGATAGGCCCCGAGTGTATCACTGGACTCCCCACACTCCCTCTCCAGGGCCCACAGGTCACGATAGGCCCCGTGTGTATCACTGGACACTCCACACTCCCTCTCCAGGGCCCACGGGTCACGATAGGCCCCGAGTGTGTCACTGGACACCCCACACTCCCTCTCCAGGGCCCACTGGTCACTCCAGTGTCGGTGAATCGTCTGTTCTCGACTGAGGGGAGTGGGAAGCTGTGACTGAGGGGAGTGGGATGTCGTTTTTATGGGGAGTTGGATATTGTCACTGAGGGGAGTGGGATGTCGTTTTTATGGGGAGTTGGATATTGTCACTGAGGGGAGTGGGATGTAGTTACTGAGGGGAGTGGGATGTAGTGACTGAGGGGAGTGGGATGTGGTGACTGAGGGGAGTGGGATGTAGTGACTGAGGGGAGTGGGATGTAGTGACTGAGGGGAGTGGGATGTTGTGACTGAGGGGAGTGGGATAGAGTGACTGAGGGGAGTGGGATTGGATGATTGTCGGTTATATTGAGACCGGTGTCTCCCATTCTCCGGACTCCAGTCCCAGCCCGATGACCTGTCCGTGTGTTCTCCACTCCTGCACTCTCCCATGTTTTTGTCCCTTTATTACAGATCCAGAGACATCCACAAGTCAGGGACCCGAGGAACAAACGACTCGAGAATCCGCTGAGAGTCCGTCCTCGATCCCAGCGGGGTCTGCAGACTCAGGTATCAGTCTTGTGGGTTCATTCAAACAGACTCTTCACCCAATGGGACTCCTGAAATGCTCAGTCCCTGAGAATCACCCAGTCTCAAACCGAGGGGAGTGGGAAGCTGTGACTGAGGGGAGTGGGATGTAGTGACTGAGGGGAGTGGGATTGGAGACTGAGGGCAGTGGGATGCCGTGACTGAGGGCAGTGGGATGCCGTGACTGAGGGGAGTGGGATGCCGTGACTGAGGGCAGTGGGATGCCGTGACTGAGGGGAGTGGGATGCCGTGACTGAGGGGAGTGGGATGCCGTGACTGAGGGGAGTGGGATGCCGTGACTGAGGGGAGTGGGATGCCGTGACTGAGGGGAGTGGGATGCCGTGACTGAGGGGAGTGGGATGCCGTGACTGAGGGGAGTGGGATGCCGTGACTGAGGGGAGTGGGATGCCGTGACTGAGGGGAGTGGGATGCCGTGACTGAGGGGAGTGGGATGCCGTGACTGAGGGGAGTGGGATGCCGTGACTGAGGGGAGTGGGATGCCGTGACTGAGGGGAGTGGGATGCCGTGACTGAGGGGAGTGGGATGCCGTGACTGAGGGGAGTGGGATGCCGTGACTGAGGGGAGTGGGAAGCCGTGACTGAGGGGAGTGGGAAGCCGTGACTGAGGGGAGTGGGGTGGAGGGTCTGAGGGGAGTGGGATGGAGGGTCTGAGGGGAGTGGGATGGAGGGTCTGAGGGGAGTGGGATGGAGGGTCTGAGGGGAGTGGAATGTCGTTACTGAGGGGAGTGGGATGTAGTGACTGAGGGGTGTGGGACGCAGTGACTGAGGGGAGTGGGACGGAGGGTCTGAGGGGAGTGGGACGGAGGGTCTGAGGGGAATGAGACGGAGGGTCTGAGGGGAGTGGGACGCAGTGACTGAGGGGAGCGGGACGCAGTGACTGAGGGGAGTGGGACGCAGTGACTGAGGGGAGTGGGACGCAGTGACTGAGGGCAGTGGGACGCAGTGACTGAGGGCAGTGGGACGCAGTGACTGAGGGCAGTGGGACGCAGTGACTGAGGGCAGTGGGACGCAGTGACTAAGGGGAGTGGGACGCAGTGACTGAGGGGAGTGGGACGCAGTGACTGAGGGGAGTGGGACGCAGTGACTGAGGGGAGTGGGACGCAGTGACTGAGGGGAGTGGGACGCAGTGACTGAGGGGAGTGGGACGCAGTGACTGAGGGGAGTGGGACGCAGTGACTGAGGGGAGTGGGACGCAGTGACTGAGGGGAGTGGGACGCAGTGACTGAGGGGAGTGGGACGCAGTGACTGAGGGGAGTGGGACGCAGTGACTGAGGGGAGTGGGACGCAGTGACTGAGGGGAGTGGGACGCAGTGACTGAGGGGAGTGGGACGCAGTGACTGAGGGGAGTGGGACGCAGTGACTGAGGGGAGTGGGACGCAGTGACTGAGGGGAGTGGGACGCAGTGACTGAGGGGAGTGGGACGCAGTGACTGAGGGGAGTGGGACGCAGTGACTGAGGGGAGTGGGACGCAGTGACTGAGGGGTGTGGGACGCAGTGACTGAGGGGTGTGGGACGCAGTTACTGAGGGGAGTGGGACGGAGGGTCTGAGGGGAGTGGGACGGAGGGTCTGAGGGGAGTGGGACGGAGGGTCTGAGGAGAGTGGGACGGAGGTTCTGAGGGGAGTGGGACGGAGGGTCTGAGGGGAGTGGGACGGAGGGTCTGAGGGGAGTGGGACGCAGTGACTGAGGGGAGTGGGACGGAGGATCTGAGGGGAGTGGGACGCAGTGACTGAGGGGAGTGGGACGCAGTGACTGAGG
Source organism: Heptranchias perlo (assembly GCF_035084215.1). Taxonomy (NCBI): domain Eukaryota; kingdom Metazoa; phylum Chordata; class Chondrichthyes; order Hexanchiformes; family Hexanchidae; genus Heptranchias; species Heptranchias perlo. The sequence goes on from NW_027139347.1 coordinate 85,511, forward strand.
GGAGTGGGACGCAGTGACTGAGGGGAGTGGGACGCAGTGACTGAGGGGAGTGGGACGCAGTGACTGAGGGGAGTGGGACGCAGTGACTGAGGGGAGTGGGACGCAGTGACTGAGGGGAGTGGGACGCAGTGACTGAGGGGAGTGGGACGCAGTGACTGAGGGGAGTGGGACGGAGGATCTGAGGGGAGTGGGACGCAGTGACTGAGGGGAGTGGGACGCAGTGACTGAGGGGAGTGGGACGCAGTGACTGAGGGGAGTGGGACGCAGTGACTGAGGGGAGTGGGACGCAGTGACTGAGGGGAGTGGGACGCAGTGACTGAGGGGAGTGGGACGCAGTGACTGAGGGGAGTGGGACGGAGGGTCTGAGGCGAGTGGGACAGAGGGTCTGAGGGGAGTGGGACGGAGGGTCTGAGGGGAGTGGGACGGAGGGTCTGAGGGGAGTGGGACGGAGGGTCTGAGGGGAGTGGGACGGAGGGTCTGAGGGGAGTGGGACGGAGGGACTGAGGGGAGTGGGGCGCAGTGGCTGAGGGGAGTGGGGCGCAGTGGCTGAGGGGAGTGGGGCGCAGTGGCTCTGGTGAGTGGGGCGCAGTGGCTGAGGGGAGTGGGACGGAGGGACTGAGGGGAGTGGGACGGAGGGACTGAGTGGAGTGGGACGCAGTGACTGAGGCGAGTGGGACGGAGGGACTGAGGGGAGTGGGACGCAGTGACTGAGGGGAGTGGGACGGAGGGACTGAGGGGAGTGGGACGGAGGGACTGAGGGGAGTGGGACGGAGGGACTGAGGGGAGTGGGACGCAGTGACTGAGGGGAGTGGGACGGAGGGACTGAGGGGAGTGGGACGCAGTGACTGAGGGGAGTGGGGCGCAGTGGCTATGGGGAGTGGGGCGCAGTGGCTGAGGGGAGTGGGACGGAGGGACTGAGGGGAGTGGGAAGCTGTGACTGAGGGGAGTGGGACGCAGTGACTGAGGGGAGTGGGACGGAGGGACTGAGGGGAGTGGGACGCAGTGACTGAGGGGAGTGGGGCGCAGTGACTGAGGGGAGTGGGCGCAGTGACTGAGGGGAGTGGGGCGCAGTGGCTGAGGGGAGTGGGGCGCAGTGGCTATGGGGAGTGGGGCGCAGTGGCTGAGGGGAGTGGGACGGAGGGTCTGAGGGGAGTGAGACGGAGGGTCTGAGGGGAGTGGGACGGAGGGTCTGAGGGGAGTGGGACGGAGGGTCTGAGGGGAGTGGGACGGAGGGTCTGAGGGGAGTGGGACGGAGGGTCTGAGGGGAGTGGGACGGAGGGTCTGAGGGGATTGGGACGCAGTGACTGAGGGCATTGGGACGCAGTGACTGAGGGCAGTGGGACGCAGTGACTGAGGGCAGTGGGACGCAGTGACTGAGGGGATTGGGACGCAGTGACTGAGGGCAGTGGGACGCAGTGACTGAGGGCAGTGGGACGCAGTGACTGAGGGGAGTGGGAAGCTGTGACTGAGGGGAGTGGGAAGCTGTGACTGAGGGGAGTGGGATGTAGTGACTGAGGGGAGTGGGATGCAGTGTCTGAGGGGAGTGGGATTGGATGATTCTGGGTGATATTAAGACCGGTGTCTCCCGTTCTCCGGACTCCAGTACCAGCCCGATGACCTGCCCGTGTGTTCTCCACTCCTGCACTCTCCCATGTTTCTGTCCCTTTATTACAGATCCAGAGACTTCCACAAGTCAGGGACCCGAGGAACAAACGACTCGAGAATCCGCTGAGAGTCCGTCCTCTATCCCAGCGGGGTCTCCAGACTCAGGTATCAGTCTTGTGGGTTCATTCAAACAGACTCTTCACCCAATGGGACTCCTGAAATGCTCAGTCCCTGAGAATCACCCAGTCTCAAACCGAGGGGAGTGGGAAGCTGTGACTGAGGGGAGTGGGATGTAGTGACTGAGGCGAGTGGGATTGGAGACTGAGGGCAGTGGGATGCCGTGACTGAGGGGAGTGGGATGCCGTGACTGAGGGGAGTGGGATGCCGTGACTGAGGGGAGTGGGATGCCGTGACTGAGGGGAGTGGGACGCCGTGACTGAGGGGAGTGGGACGCAGTGACTGAGGGGAGTTGGACGCAGTGACTGAGGGGAGTGGGACGCAGTGACTGAGGGCAGTGGGACGCAGTGACTGAGGGGAGTGGGACGCAGTGACTGAGGGGAGTGGGACGCAGTGACTGAGGGGAGTGGGACGCAGTGACTGAGGGGAGTGGGACGCAGTGACTGAGGGGAGTGGGACGCAGTGACTGAGGGGAGTGGGACGCAGTGACTGAGGGGAGTGGGACGCAGTGACTGAGGGGAGTGGGACGCAGTGACTGAGGGGAGTGGGACGCAGTGACTGAGGGGAGTGGGACGCAGTGACTGAGGGGAGTGGGACGCAGTGACTGAGGGGAGTGGGACGCAGTGACTGAGGGGAGTGGGACGCAGTGACTGAGGGGAGTGGGACGCAGTGACTGAGGGGAGTGGGACGCAGTGACTGAGGGGAGTGGGACGAAGTGACTGAGGGGTGTGGGACGCAGTGACTGAGGGGTGTGGGACGCAGTTACTGAGGGGAGTGGGACGGAGGGTCAGAGGGGAGTGGGACGGAGGGTCAGAGGGGAGTGGGACGGAGGGTCTGAGGGGAGTGGGACGCAGGGTCTGAGGGGAGTGGGACGGAGGGTCTGAGGGGAGTGGGACGGAGGGTCTGAGGGGAGTGGGACGGAGGGTCTGAGGGGAGTGGGACGGAGGGTCTGAGGGGAGTGGGACGCAGTGACTGAGGGGAGTGGGACGGAGGGTCTGAGGGTAGTGGGACGGAGGGTCTGAGGGGAGTGGGACGCAGTGACTGAGGGGAGTGGGACGCAGTGACTGAGGGGAGTGGGACGCAGTGACTGAGGGGAGTGGGACGCAGTGACTGAGGGGAGTGGGACGCAGTGACTGAGGGGAGTGGGACGCAGTGACTGAGGGGAGTGGGACGGAGGGTCTGAGGCGAGTGGGACGGAGGATCTGAGGGGAGTGGGACGGAGGGTCTGAGGGGAGTGGGACGGAGGGTCTGAGGGGAGTGGGACGGAGGGTCTGAGGGGAGTGGGACGGAGGGTCTGAGGGGAGTGGGACGGAGGGACTGAGGGGAGTGCGACGGAGGGACTGAGGGGAGTGGGGCGCAGTGACTGAGGGGAGTGGGGCGCAGTGGCTGAGGGGAGTGGGGCGCAGTGACTGAGGGGAGTGGGGCGCAGTGGCTGAGGGGAGTGGGGCGCAGTGCCTATGGGGAGTGGGGCGCAGTGCCTATGGGGAGTGGGGCGCAGTGGCTGAGGGGAGTGGGACGGAGGGTCTGAGGGGAGTGGGACGGAGGGTCTGAGGGGAGTGGGACGGAGGGTCTGAGGGGAGTGGGACGGAGGGTCTGAGGGGAGTGGGACGGAGGGTCTGAGGGGAGTGGGACGGAGAGTCTGAGGGGAGTGGGACGGAGGGTCTGAGGGGAGTGGGACGGAGGGTCTGAGGGCATTGGGACGCAGTGACTGAGGGCAGTGGGACGCAGTGACTGAGGGCAGTGGCACGCAGTGACTGAGGGGAGTGGGATTGGATGATTGTCGGTTATATTAAGACCGGTGTCTCCCATTCTCCGGACTCCAGTCCCAGCCCGATGACCTGTCCGTGTGTTCTCCACTCCTGCACTCTCTCATCTTTCTGTCCCTTTATTACAGATCCAGAGACATCCACAAGTCAGGGACCTGAGGAACAAACGACTCGTGAATCCGCTGAGAGTCCGTCCTCTATCCCAGCGGGGTCTCCAGACACAGGTATCAGTCTCGTGGGTTCATTCAAACAGACTCTTCACCCAATGGGACTCCTGAAATACTCAGTCCCTGAGAATCACCCAGTCTCAAACCGAGGGGAGTGGGAAGCTGTGACTGAGGGGAGTGGGATGTAGTGACTGAGGCGAGTGGGATTGGAGACTGAGGGCAGTGGGATGCCGTGACTGAGGGGAGTGGGATGCCGTGACTGAGGGCAGTGGGATGCCGTGACTGAGGGGAGTGGGATGCTGTGACTGAGGGGAGTGGGATGCTGTGACTGAGGGGAGTGGGATGCCGTGACTGAGGGGAGTGGGATGCCGTGACTGAGGGGAGTGGGATGCCGTGACTGAGGGGAGTGGGATGCCGTGACTGAGGGGAGTGGGATGCCGTGACTGAGGGGAGTGGGATGCCGTGACTGAGGGGAGTGGGATGCCGTGACTGAGGGGAGTGGGATGCCGTGACTGAGGGGAGTGGGATGCCGTGACTGAGGGGAGTGGGATGCCGTGACTGAGGGGAGTGGGATGCCGTGACTGAGGGGAGTGGGATGCCGTGACTGAGGGGAGTGGGATGCCGTGACTGAGGGGAGTGGGATGCCGTGACTGAGGGGAGTGGGATGCAGTGACTGAGGGGAGTGGGATGCTGTGACTGAGGGGAGTGGGATGCTGTGACTGAGGGGAGTGGGATGCTGTGACTGAGGGGAGTGGGATGCTGTGACTGAGGGGAGTGGGAAGCTGTGACTGAGGGGAGTGGGAAGCTGTGACTGAGGCGAGTGGGATGCTGTGACTGAGGGGAGTGGGATGCTGTGACTGAGGGGAGTGGGATGCTGTGACTGAGGGGAGTGGGATGCTGTGACTGAGGGGAGTGGGATGCTGTGACTGAGGGGAGTGGGATGCTGTGACTGAGGGGAGTGGGAAGCTGTGACTGAGGGGAGTGGGATGCTGTGACTGAGGGGAGTGGGATGCTGTGACTGAGGGGAGTGGGATGCTGTGACTGAGGGGAGTGGGATGCTGTGACTGAGGGGAGTGGGATGCTGTGACTGAGGGGAGTGGGATGCTGTGACTGAGGGGAGTGGGAAGCTGTGACTGAGGGGAGTGGGAAGCTGTGACTGAGGGGAGTGGGAAGCTGTGACTGAGGGGAGTGGGATGCTGTGACTGAGGGGAGTGGGATGCTGTGACTGAGGGGAGTGGGATGCTGTGACTGAGGGGAGTGGGATGCTGTGACTGAGGGAAGTGGGAAGCTGTGACTGAGGGGAGTGGGAAGCTGTGACTGAGGGGAGTGGGAAGCTGTGACTGAGGGGAGTGGGAAGCTGTGACTGAGGGGAGTGGGAAGCTGTGACTGAGGGGAGTGGGAAGCTGTGACTGAGGGGAGTGGGAAGCTGTGACTGAGGGGAGTGGGAAGCTGTGACTGAGGGGAGTGGGAAGCTGTGACTGAGGGGAGTGGGAAGCTGTGACTGAGGGGAGTGGGAAGCTGTGACTGAGGGGAGTGGGATGGTGGGTCTGAGGGGAGTGGGATGGAGGGTCTGAGGGGAGTGGAATGTCGTTACTGGGGGGAGTGGGATGTCGTGACTGAGGGGTGTGGGACGCAGTGACTGAGGGGAGTGGGACGGAGGGTCTGAGGGGAGTGGGACGTAGTGACTGAGGGGAGTGAGACCGAGGGTCTGAGGGGAATGAGACGGAGGGTCTGAGGGGAGTGGGACGTAGTGACTGAGGGGAATGGGACGGAGGGTCTGAGGGGAGGGGGACGGAGGGTCTGAGGGGAGTGGGATGCAGTGACTGAGGGGAGTGGGAAGCTGTGACTGAGGGGAGTGGGAAGCTGTGACTGAGGGGAGTGGGAAGCTGTGACTGAGGGGAGTGGGAAGCTGTGACTGAGGGGAGTGGGATGGTGGGTCTGAGGGGAGTGGGATGGAGGGTCTGAGGGGAGTGGAATGTCGTTACTGGGGGGAGTGGGATGTCGTGACTGAGGGGTGTGGGACGCAGTGACTGAGGGGAGTGGGACGGAGGGTCTGAGGGGAGTGGGACGTAGTGTCTGAGGGGAGTGGGACCGAGGGTCTGAGGGGAATGAGACGGAGGGTCTGAGGGGAGTGGGACGTAGTGACTGAGGGGAATGGGACGGAGGGTCTGAGGGGAGGGGGACGGAGGGTCTGAGGGGAGTGGGATGCAGTGACTGAGGGGAGTGGGAAGCTGTGACTGAGGGGAGTGGGAAGCTGTGACTGAGGGGAGTGGGAAGCTGTGACTGAGGGGAGTGGGAAGCTGTGACTGAGGGGAGTGGGAAGCTGTGACTGAGGGGAGTGGGAAGCTGTGACTGAGGGGAGTGGGAAGCTGTGACTGAGGGGAGTGGGAAGCTGTGACTGAGGGGAGTGGGAAGCTGTGACTGAGGGGAGTGGGAAGCTGTGACTGAGGGGAGTGGGAAGCTGTGACTGAGGGGAGTGGGAAGCTGTGACTGAGGGGAGTGGGAAGCTGTGACTGAGGGGAGTGGGAAGCTGTGACTGAGGGGAGTGGGAAGCTGTGACTGAGGGGAGTGGGATGCTGTGACTGAGGGGAGTGGGAAGCTGTGACTGAGGGGAGTGGGATGCAGTGACTGAGGGGAGTGGGAAGATGTGACTGAGGGGAGTGGGATGCAGTGACTGAGGGGAGTGGGATGCAGTGACTGAGGGGAGTGGGATGCAGTGACTGAGGGGAGTGGGATGCACTGACTGAGGGGAGTGGGATGCACTGACTGAGGGGAGTGGGATGCAGTGACTGAGTGGAGTGGGATGCAGTGGCTGAGGGGAGTGGGATGCAGTGACTGAGGGGAGTGGGATGCAGTGACTGAGGGGAGTGGGATGCAGTGACTGAGGGGAGTGGGATGCAGTGACTGAGGGGAGTGGGATGCAGTGACTGAGGGGAGTGGGATGCAGTGACTGAGGGGAGTGGGATGCAGTGACTGAGGGGAGTGGGATGCAGTGACTGAGGGGAGTGGGATGCAGTGACTGAGGGGAGTGGGATGCAGTGACTGAGGGGAGTGGGATGCAGTGACTGAGGGGAGTGGGATGCAGTGACTGAGGGGAGTGGGATGCAGTGACTGAGGGGAGTGGGATGCAGTGACTGAGGGGAGTGGGATGCAGTGACTGAGGGGAGTGGGATGCAGTGACTGAGGGGAGTGGGACGCAGTGACTGAGGGGAGTGGGATGCCGTGACTGAGGGGAGTGGGATGCCGTGACTGAGGGGAGTGGGATGCCGTGACTGAGGGGAGTGGGATGCAGTGACTGAGGGGAGTGGGATGCAGTGACTGAGGGGAGTGGGATGCAGTGACTGAGGGGAGTGGGACGCAGTGACTGAGGGGAGTGGGAAGCAGTGACTGAGGGGAGTGGGAAGCAGTGACTGAGGGGAGTGGGACGCAGTGACTGAGGGGAGTGGGACGCAGTGACTGAGGGGAGTGGGACGCAGTGACTGAGGGGTGTGGGACGCAGTGACTGAGGGGTGTGGGACGCAGTGACTGAGGGGTGTGGGACGCAGTGACTGAGGGGAGTGGGACGGAGGGTCTGAGGGGAGTGGGACGGAGGGTCTGAGGGGAGTGGGACGGAGTGTCTGAGGGGAGTGGGACGGAGTGTCTGAGGGGAGTGGGACGGAGTGTCTGAGGGGAGTGGGACGGAGTGTCTGAGGGGAGTGGGACGGAGTGTCTGAGGGGAGTGGGACGGAGTGTCTGAGGGGAGTGGGACGGAGTGTCTGAGGGGAGTGGGACGGAGTGTCTGAGGGGAGTGGGACGGAGTGTCTGAGGGGAGTGGGACGGAGTGTCTGAGGGGAGTGGGACGGAGTGTCTGAGGGGAGTGGGACGGAGTGTCTGAGGGGAGTGGGACGGAGTGTCTGAGGGGAGTGGGACGGAGTGTCTGAGGGGAGTGGGACGGAGTGTCTGAGGGGAGTGGGACGGAGTGTCTGAGGGGAGTGGGACGGAGTGTCTGAGGGGAGTGGGACGGAGTGTCTGAGGGGAGTGGGACGGAGTGTCTGAGGGGAGTGGGACGGAGTGTCTGAGGGGAGTGGGACGGAGTGTCTGAGGGGAGTGGGACGGAGTGTCTGAGGGGAGTGGGACGGAGTGTCTGAGGGGAGTGGGACGGAGTGTCTGAGGGGAGTGGGACGGAGTGTCTGAGGGGAGTGGGACGGAGGGTCTGAGGGGAGTGGGACGGAGGGTCTGAGGGGAGTGGGACGGAGGGTCTGAGGGGAGTGGGACGGAGGGTCTGAGGGGAGTGGGACGCAGTGACTGAGGGGAGTGGGACGCAGTGACTGAGGGGAGTGGGACGCAGTGACTGAGGGGAGTGGGACGCAGTGACTGAGGGGAGTGGGACGCAGTGACTGAGGGGAGTGGGACGCAGTGACTGAGGGGAGTGGGACGCAGTGACTGAGGGGAGTGGGACGCAGTGACTGAGGGGAGTGGGACGCAGTGACTGAGGGGAGTGGGACGCAGTGACTGAGGGGAGTGGGACGCAGTGACTGAGGGGAGTGGGACGCAGTGACTGAGGGGAGTGGGACGCAGTGACTGAGGGGAGTGGGACGCAGTGACTGAGGGGAGTGGGACGGAGGGTCTGAGGGGAGTGGGACGGAGGGTCTGAGGGGAGTGGGACGGAGGGTCTGAGGGGAGTGGGACGGAGGGACTGAGGGGAGTGGGACGGAGGGTCTGAGGGGAGTGGGACGGAGGGTCTGAGGGGAGTGGGACGGAGGGTCTGAGGGGAGTGGGACGGAGGGTCTGAGGGGAGTGGGACGGAGGGTCTGAGGGGAGTGGGACGGAGGGTCTGAGGGGAGTGGGACGGAGGGTCTGAGGGGAGTGGGACGGAGGGACTGAGGGGAGTGGGACGGAGGGACTGAGGGGAGTGGGACGGAGGGACTGAGGGGAGTGGGGCGCAGTGGCTGAGGGGAGTGGGGCGCAGTGGCTGAGGGGAGTGGGGCGCAGTGGCTGAGGGGAGTGAGGCGCAGTGGCTGAGGGGAGTGGGGCGCAGTGGCTGAGGGGAGTGGGGCGCAGTGGCTGAGGGGAGTGGGGCGCAGTGGCTGAGGGGAGTGGGGCGCAGGGTCTGAGGGGAGTGGGACGGAGGGTCTGAGGGGAGTGGGACGGAGGGTCTGAGGGGAGTGGGACGGAGGGTCTGAGGGGAGTGGGACGGAGGGTCTGAGGGGAGTGGGACGGAGGGTCTGAGGGGAGTGGGACGGAGGGTCTGAGGGGAGTGGGACGGAGGGTCTGAGGGGAGTGGGACGGAGGGTCTGAGGGGAGTGGGACGGAGGGTCTGAGGGGAGTGGGACGGAGGGTCTGAGGGGAGTGGGACGGAGGGTCTGAGGGGAGTGGGACGCAGTGACTGAGGGGAGTGGGACGCAGTGACTGAGGGGAGTGGGACGCAGTGACTGAGGGGAGTGGGACGCAGTGACTGAGGGGAGTGGGACGCAGTGACTGAGGGGAGTGGGACGCAGTGACTGAGGGGAGTGGGACGCAGTGACTGAGGGGAGTGGGACGCAGTGACTGAGGGGAGTGGGACGCAGTGACTGAGGGGAGTGGGACGCAGTGACTGAGGGGAGTGGGACGCAGTGACTGAGGGGAGTGGGACGCAGTGACTGAGGGGAGTGGGACGCAGTGACTGAGGGGAATGGGACGGAGGGTCTGAGGGGAGTGGGACGGAGGGTCTGAGGGGAGTGGGACGGAGGGTCTGAGGGGAGTGGGACGGAGGGTCTGAGGGGAGTGGGACGGAGGGTCTGAGGGGAGTGGGACGGAGGGTCTGAGGGGAGTGGGACGGAGGGTCTGAGGGGAGTGGGACGGAGGGTCTGAGGGGAGTGGGACGGAGGGTCTGAGGGGAGTGGGACGGAGGGTCTGAGGGGAGTGGGACGGAGGGTCTGAGGGGAGTGGGACGGAGGGACTGAGGGGAGTTGGACGGAGGGACTGAGGGGAGTGGGACGGAGGGACTGAGGGGAGTGGGGCGCAGTGGCTGAGGGGAGTGGGGCGCAGTGGCTGAGGGGAGTGGGGCGCAGTGGCTGAGGGGAGTGGGGCGCAGTGGCTGAGGGGAGTGGGGCGCAGTGGCTGAGGGGAGTGGGGCGCAGTGGCTGAGGGGAGTGGGGCGCAGGGTCTGAGGGGAGTGGGATGGAGGGTCTGAGGGGAGTGGGACGGAGTGTCTGAGGGGAGTGGGACGGAGTGTCTGAGGGGAGTGGGACGGAGTGTCTGAGGGGAGTGGGACGGAGTGTCTGAGGGGAGTGGGACGGAGTGTCTGAGGGGAGTGGGACGGAGTGTCTGAGGGGAGTGGGACGGAGTGTCTGAGGGGAGTGGGACGGAGTGTCTGAGGGGAGTGGGACGGAGTGTCTGAGGGGAGTGGGACGGAGTGTCTGAGGGGAGTGGGACGGAGTGTCTGAGGGGAGTGGGACGGAGTGTCTGAGGGGAGTGGGACGGAGTGTCTGAGGGGAGTGGGACGGAGTGTCTGAGGGGAGTGGGACGGAGTGTCTGAGGGGAGTGGGACGGAGTGTCTGAGGGGAGTGGGACGGAGTGTCTGAGGGGAGTGGGACGGAGTGTCTGAGGGGAGTGGGACGGAGTGTCTGAGGGGAGTGGGACGGAGTGTCTGAGGGGAGTGGGACGGAGTGTCTGAGGGGAGTGGGACGGAGTGTCTGAGGGGAGTGGGACGGAGTGTCTGAGGGGAGTGGGACGGAGTGTCTGAGGGGAGTGGGACGGAGTGTCTGAGGGGAGTGGGACGGAGGGTCTGAGGGGAGTGGGACGGAGGGTCTGAGGGGAGTGGGACGGAGGGTCTGAGGGGAGTGGGACGGAGGGTCTGAGGGGAGTGGGACGCAGTGACTGAGGGGAGTGGGACGCAGTGACTGAGGGGAGTGGGACGCAGTGACTGAGGGGAGTGGGACGCAGTGACTGAGGGGAGTGGGACGCAGTGACTGAGGGGAGTGGGACGCAGTGACTGAGGGGAGTGGGACGCAGTGACTGAGGGGAGTGGGACGCAGTGACTGAGGGGAGTGGGACGCAGTGACTGAGGGGAGTGGGACGCAGTGACTGAGGGGAGTGGGACGCAGTGACTGAGGGGAGTGGGACGCAGTGACTGAGGGGAGTGGGACGCAGTGACTGAGGGGAGTGGGACGCAGTGACTGAGGGGAGTGGGACGGAGGGTCTGAGGGGAGTGGGACGGAGGGTCTGAGGGGAGTGGGACGGAGGGTCTGAGGGGAGTGGGACGGAGGGTCTGAGGGGAGTGGGACGGAGGGTCTGAGGGGAGTGGGACGGAGGGTCTGAGGGGAGTGGGACGGAGGGTCTGAGGGGAGTGGGACGGAGGGTCTGAGGGGAGTGGGACGGAGGGTCTGAGGGGAGTGGGACGGAGGGTCTGAGGGGAGTGGGACGGAGGGTCTGAGGGGAGTGGGACGGAGGGACTGAGGGGAGTGGGACGGAGGGACTGAGGGGAGTGGGACGGAGGGACTGAGGGGAGTGGGGCGCAGTGGCTGAGGGGAGTGGGGCGCAGTGGCTGAGGGGAGTGGGGCGCAGTGGCTGAGGGGAGTGGGGCGCAGTGGCTGAGGGGAGTGGGGCGCAGTGGCTGAGGGGAGTGGGGCGCAGTGGCTGAGGGGAGTGGGGCGCAGTGGCTGAGGGGAGTGGGGCGCAGGGTCTGAGGGGAGTGGGACGGAGGGTCTGAGGGGAGTGGGACGGAGGGTCTGAGGGGAGTGGGACGGAGGGTCTGAGGGGAGTGGGACGGAGGGTCTGAGGGGAGTGGGACGGAGGGTCTGAGGGGAGTGGGACGGAGGGTCTGAGGGGAGTGGGACGGAGGGTCTGAGGGGAGTGGGACGGAGGGTCTGAGGGGAGTGGGACGGAGGGTCTGAGGGGAGTGGGACGGAGGGTCTGAGGGGAGTGGGACGGAGGGTCTGAGGGGAGTGGGACGCAGTGACTGAGGGGAGTGGGACGCAGTGACTGAGGGGAGTGGGACGCAGTGACTGAGGGGAGTGGGACGCAGTGACTGAGGGGAGTGGGACGCAGTGACTGAGGGGAGTGGGACGCAGTGACTGAGGGGAGTGGGACGCAGTGACTGAGGGGAGTGGGACGCAGTGACTGAGGGGAGTGGGACGCAGTGACTGAGGGGAGTGGGACGCAGTGACTGAGGGGAGTGGGACGCAGTGACTGAGGGGAGTGGGACGCAGTGACTGAGGGGAATGGGACGGAGGGTCTGAGGGGAGTGGGACGGAGGGTCTGAGGGGAGTGGGACGGAGGGTCTGAGGGGAGTGGGACGGAGGGTCTGAGGGGAGTGGGACGGAGGGTCTGAGGGGAGTGGGACGGAGGGTCTGAGGGGAGTGGGACGGAGGGTCTGAGGGGAGTGGGACGGAGGGTCTGAGGGGAGTGGGACGGAGGGTCTGAGGGGAGTGGGACGGAGGGTCTGAGGGGAGTGGGACGGAGGGTCTGAGGGGAGTGGGACGGAGGGTCTGAGGGGAGTGGGACGGAGGGTCTGAGGGGAGTGGGACGGAGGGTCTGAGGGGAGTGGGACGGAGGGTCTGAGGGGAGTTGGACGGAGGGTCTGAGGGGAGTGGGACGGAGGGTCTGAGGGCAGTGGGACGCAGTGACTGAGGGGAGTGGGACGCAGTGACTGAGGGGAGTGGGACGCAGTGACTGAGGGGAGTGGGACGCAGTGACTGAGGGGAGTGGGACGCAGTGACTGAGGGGAGTGGGACGCAGTGACTGAGGGGAGTGGGACGCAGTGACTGAGGGGAGTGGGACGCAGTGACTGAGGGGAGTGGGACGGAGGGTCTGAGGGGAGTGGGACGGAGGGTCTGAGGGGAGTGGGACGGAGGGTCTGAGGGGAGTGGGACGGAGGGTCTGAGGGGAGTGGGACGGAGGGTCTGAGGGGAGTGGGACGGAGGGTCTGAGGGGAGTGGGACGGAGGGTCTGAGGGGAGTGGGACGGAGGGTCTGAGGGGAGTGGGACGGAGGGTCTGAGGGGAGTGGGACGGAGGGTCTGAGGGGAGTGGGACGGAGGGACTGAGGGGAGTTGGACGGAGGGACTGAGGGGAGTGGGACGGAGGGACTGAGGGGAGTGGGGCGCAGTGGCTGAGGGGAGTGGGGCGCAGTGGCTGAGGGGAGTGGGGCGCAGTGGCTGAGGGGAGTGGGGCGCAGTGGCTGAGGGGAGTGGGGCGCAGTGGCTGAGGGGAGTGGGGCGCAGTGGCTGAGGGGAGTGGGGCGCAGGGTCTGAGGGGAGTGGGACGGAGGGTCTGAGGGGAGTGGGACGGAGGGTCTGAGGGGAGTGGGACGGAGGGTCTGAGGGGAGTGGGACGGAGGGTCTGAGGGGAGTGGGACGGAGGGTCTGAGGGGAGTGGGACGGAGGGTCTGAGGGGAGTGGGACGGAGGGTCTGAGGGGAGTGGGACGGAGGGTCTGAGGGGAGTGGGACGGAGGGTCTGAGGGGAGTGGGACGGAGGGTCTGAGGGGAGTGGGACGGAGGGTCTGAGGGGAGTGGGACGGAGGGTCTGAGGGGAGTGGGACGGAGGGTCTGAGGGGAGTGGGACGGAGGGTCTGAGGGGAGTGGGACGGAGGGTCTGAGGGCAGTGGGACGCAGTGACTGAGGGGAGTGGGATTGGATGATTGTCGGTTATATTGAGACCGGTGTCTCCCATTCTCCGGACTCCAGTACCAGCCCGATGACCTGTCCGTGTGTTCTCCACTCCTGCACTCTCCCATGTTTCTGTCCCTTTATTACAGATCCAGAGACATCCACAAGTCAGGGACCTGAGGAACAAACGACTCTAGAATCCGGTGAGAGTCCGTCCTCTATCCCAGCGGGGTCTCCAGACTCAGGTATCAGTCTTGTGGGTTCATTCAAACAGACTCTTCACCCAATGGGACTCCTGAAATGCTCAGTCCCTGAGAATCATCCAGTCTCAAACCGAGGGGAGTGGGATGCAGTGACTGAGGGGAGTGGGATGCAGTGACTGAGGGGAGTGGGATGCAGTGACTGAGGGGAGTGGGATGCAGTGACTGAGGGGAGTGGGATGTCGTGACTGTTCTCTCTCTCTCTCCTGTTCTCTCTCTCTCTCCTGTTCTCTCTCTCTCTCTCTCCTGTTCTCTCTCTCTGCTATTCTCTCTTTCACTCCTGATCCCGCTCTCTGCTGTTCTCTCTCTCTCTCTCCTGTTCTTTCTCTCCCTCCTGTTTTTTCTCTCCCTCCTGTTCTCTCTCTTTCTTTCCTGTTCTTTCTCTCCCTCCTGCTCTTTCTCTCCCTCCTGCTCTTTCTCTCCCTCCTGCTCTTTCTCTCCCTCCTGCTCTTTCTCTCCCTCCTGCTCTTTCTCTCCCTCCTGTTCTCTCTCTCCCTCCTGTTCTCTCTCTCCCTCCTGTTCTCTCTCTCCCTCCTGTTCTCTCTCTCCCTCCTGTTCTCTCTCTCCCTCCTGTTCTCTCTCTCCCTCCTGTTCTCTCTCTCCCTCCTGTTCTCTCTCTCCCTCCTGTTCTCTCTCTCCCTCCTGTTCTCTCTCTCCCTCCTGTTCTCTCTCTCCCTCCTGTTCTCTCTCTCCCTCCTGTTCTCTCTCTCCCTCCTGTTCTCTCTCTCCCTCCTGTTCTCTCTCTCCCTCCTGTCCTCTCTCTCCCTCCTGTCCTCTCTCTCCCTCCTGTCCTCTCTCTCCCTCCTGTCCTCTCTCCCTCCTGTCCTCTCTCTCCCTCCTGTTCTCTCTCTCCCTCCTGTTCTCTCTCCCTCCTTTTCTCCCTTTCACTCCTGATCCCTCTCTCTACTGTTGTCACTCTTTCTCCTTTTCTCTTTCTCCCTCTCCTATTT